>NW_017537317.1:8784-15117 GCF_001853355.1 Bactrocera latifrons
CAGAAGACCTTACCATCGAAACCCTTCAGATCGAACGGAGGAAACAATCGCTGCTGTAGCTGCTGCCATACAAAACAATCCACGTGTTTCGACAAGAAGCTTATCTGATCAAAWGGGTGTAAGCAGACAGTCATTACAGTCAATTATGCACAAAGATTTGAACTTATTCCCATACAAACTTCAAATGGCCAACAAACTGAACGTTGCAGATTTGCCGACTCGCTTGGAATTTCGCCAGAAGATGCTTCAAATGGTGGAAGAGGATGAAAGCATGTTGAACTGTCTTTTCATGTCTGACGAGGCCCATTCACGCTGCATTGTCGGGCCCTACTTTATCGAAGAAACCGGTCACACCGTTACGGTTACTGGAGGCCGTTACTTGAGCATCTTGAGAGAGTTTTTCTATCCAGAATTACGCCGAATGAGAATTTCTCTCAACTCTGTGTGGTTTCAGCAAGATAGTGCAGCTCCTCACATAGCCCAACCTGTTATAACAGAATTGCGACGAAAATTTCCCAATAAGCTAATATGCAGATACTCCACATTCCGTTGGCGTTGCGGGATTATTGCAAAGAGGAAGTCTACAAAGCAAAACCAGCAAATTTGAATGAACTAAGGCAATCCATTTGAGAAACAATTGTGGCTATTCCTGTCTCAATTCTCCAAGCAGTAATGAACAACAACATCAACGAGCAGGGGGGGCATTTAAATTCCATTATTTTTAAAACTAATTAAGCTATATTTAATAAAATTGAATGAGCTGTGACATTAATAAAAGAAAAATGAATTCCATACACTGAAAAAAAAAATATTTTTTTGAGTTTCTTAATGTAGCAAAATTCATCAGCCACCCTGTATATATAGCTGCTACTTACCTCCTAGCCTCAACGACGAAGAATGTCGTCGTATTATCGACAACCTAGTGGCCGATGCCAGATGCAAAACCAAAGTAATAATAGCTGGTGACTTTAATGCCTGGGCTATCGAGTGGGGATGCAAAAGAGTCAACAGCAAAGGAAAGATCTTACCAGAAGCTTTTGGCTCTCTTGATCTGGATCTTTTAAATGCAGCCAACCAATGCACATTTAACAAAGGTGGCCGATAATCGGTGATGGACTCAACGTTCGTATACTCGAGTTTAGTTCGAAAATCTTACTGGAAAATGATCATTAGACTTTTAGCGATCACTACGCAATTATATTCGAAATAAATACTACACACGCACGACAGCGTTTACCGACCCTAAAAAGAAGTAAATGGCGACCCACAACATTCGCCATAGACCTTTTTGAAGAAGTTTTCAGACCAGTTACTCTTTCCGACAATTTTTTGTCGGCTAACGAAGCTGCTTTCTCGATTATGAGCTGTATTAAGAGTGCATGGGACGCTTCAATTTCCAAATTATCTCGACGCAAACACCACTCCCCAGTGTATTGGTGGAACGAGACAATCGCCATATTACGTTAAAAATGCCAATAAGCAAGGCGTTTATACCAAAGGTCACGTGGTACACCTGAATACACTGCTATCGAAAAGCACTTTAAGGACAAAATAAAATTACTTAAACAATCAATTAAAAAAAGCAAACAGGAATATTTCCTTAAACTGTACGACGATGGTGAGAATTACGCTTGGGGACTCGCTTGTAAAACAGTAAATGGAAAACTCCGTACTGGCGGGTAAATGCCAGCCTTCCTCTCAACAATTGAGGGAATAGTTTCGGTCCTCTTCCCTATCCGACACCCACTCCATCAGGAGATCGTGAGAGTACCACAAACCCAGGTTATTCCGGATGTTTTGAATGAAGAAGTTCAAGAAGCATGAAAACGGTTTAACCCATCTAAGTCCCCAGGACCAAATGAAATTCCGAATATAGCGCTAAAAACAGCGATTGCTAGCAGCATAAACTCTTTTCGAACTATGTATAATACATGCATCCAGGAAGGCCGCTATCCTACCATATGGAAAACCTAAAACCTGATATTATTGCCGAAACCTAACAAACCAATGACAGAACCGTCCCACTTCTGGCCCCTATGTATGTTAGGCTCCGCTGAAAAGGTTCTGGAGCGGATCATATACCAACGGCCGCCGCCGATGCCGGTGTATTATCATCCAACCTATTCGGATTCAGAAAGGCAAGATCAACAGTTGCAGCTGTAAACATAGTAAAGGCTCTGGCTGAACGGGCTATAACTGGGAAAAGATGGAAAAGAGGCACAATACACTACTGTATGGTTGTATCCCTGGATGTAGAGAATGCCTTTAACTCGGCATCCTTGCCTCTATATCTTTACAACATCATAGTGAGCCATTTCGAATAAAGAACTTTGAGCTCCAACAGAAACTAATCAATATAAGTCTCTGGTAGAGTACCCTAAGGATCTATGTAACCTCATATACGATTGAGTACTGCGACTGAAAGTACCCAAAAACGTTGATATTATTGGATTCGCAGAAGATATCCCTTTTGTGGTTATAGCCAAACACATACGCGATATAGTTTCGATAACCAACAGAACAATAGCGTTAACAAACGATTGGTTCGAAACTAACGTTTACCCTAGGGAAACCGAAGCGGTACTCATTACTGATAGAAAAGTCCTTGAAGTTGCCACGTTCAATACAAAGAGTGCAAGCATCACTACACAACCGGCAATTAAATACCTAGGAATTATACTTCATGCAAGGATGTCCTTTACGGAACTCCTAACGAACACATGCTTAAAAGCTACAAATGTGTGCAGAGCCTTTGCCCTGTTAATGCTCAATACCCGTGGGCTAAAGCAAAATAGAAGACAACTATTAGCTGGTGTACTAAAGTCAATTGTGCTGCTCGGCGTCCAGATATGGGGAAAAGCCTCGAAGTGAAATCATATCGCCGTGGCCTTTTTTCGATATATGCCACTTGCGGACTAAGGTTATGTTCTGCGTTCCGCACAGTATTGGAAGATGCTACCTTAATCATTGTGGGCTTACACCCTTTAGACCTCTTGGCTAAGGAGATTCTATGCTATACAAATGGCAGGTTACCGCACTATACACTAAAAGAAATAGCAAAGCAGAGGCATTGAATCAATGGCAAAAAAGCGGAGTGCGGAAACGGGCGGTGGACATTCCGACTGATCTCCAACGTCGAACCATGGTTAAATAGACCGCACGGTGAGGTAGATTTCCACCTAACTCAAATACTCACAAGACATGGCACGAAAATAACGAAACATTTTTCTATTGCCCAAAATATAGTCAAGAGAGGCAACACTTAAAAAATGTGTAGACCCACTCCTGATAACTTGGTAAGCCAAATAGTCGAATCGGTAGAGAAGTGGAAAGCTGCTTGGGAAGTTGTAGCCAGGGTTACGAAATACAAACGTGCCAGCGAACAGCGGCAGAGAAGAGAGCTGGTGGGGCCAAGTAAATGCAACTTGCAACTTGCGAAACTTGTATTTTGACCATCACGTACGCATGAGTACCACTCAACCATCCTCCCGACGTAATAGTTAACGGTGGTACCGTCGCGGTAAATGACGGTAGGAGGTTTAGTTCGGATTAAAGTCCCACACTGACATGGGGTCCAGGCTTTCGATGCTTCTTCATCGTTAAACAAAAACATCTATTTCGCTTAGTTTTAGATTTATTATACTTTAGGTTATTATACTTTTTTTCAATATGTTCCAAGAGTATAAAAATGCGCAACAACAACAGTTTTACAAATTTTCAACAATAAATTCTTACTTTCAAAAACTACTTTTAACGTCCAAAATAACAACCATACAACTATATTGTGCTGTATAGGAATACAAATGCATTTCAAAATCCAAATAAGAGTTGAACAAATCAGTTGTGATTCATATAATAGTTTGTCAAAAAAGTCTTGCGGTATTTTTGAATTTTCAATTGTTCATAAAATTGGTTACAATAATGCGATTCAAGTCAAATATGCGCCCCTTTTGTTCGATGACGTGTTCCCAACAAGATGCCAACTTCATAATGCCCCTCTCGTAGAAGCTCGCTTCCCTATTGGCAAACAACTCGGAGAGCCAATTTTCACAGCACTTTCTGATGACCAATTTCAGACTACCAAGCGCGTTCGCCATGGACAGAAACAGGTGGTAATCACTTGGTGCGAGATCCGGACTATGCGGTGGATGCAAAAAAACTTCTCATCCGAGCTGCCGGAGCTTCTGGAGCATCACTAAAGATGTGTGTGGCCTGGCGTTGTCCTGATGGAAGACAATTCGGCCTCTGTTGATTAAAGATGTCCTCTTCTGCATGAGTGCTGCCTTCAAGCGGTCCAGTTGTTGGCAGTACAGGTCCGAATTGAGCGTTTGGCCAAAACACACAGAAGAACCTTTCTGGGCGTCAATCTAGGCTTGGCCACCATCTGGGCCGCTTCACCGCTTTTCGACCACGACTGTCATCGCCAGTTACCATACGCTTCAAAAACTTGTCGATTTTGTTGCGATTCAGAAGCGATTCGCAAGCGTCGATACGGTCAAAGATTTTTAATGCGTCGATTCGTGCTTCTTAGTGACTCCAAGCTTCTTCAAATGGTTTATAACGGTTTGATGACTCATGCCCAGCTCTTGACCGATGATACGGCTGTTACTATGCCGGTCTCTTTCGACCAATTCAGCGATTGTATCGCAATTTTCGACGACAGGCCTTCCGGAGCGTGGCGCATCTTCGACCACCTCTACACCAGAAGGAAAACGTTGAAACCATCGTTGTGCGGTGGAAATGGAAACTGTATCGTGTCCATAAACTGGCGGCTTGAGATGCATTTTTGCCTTTATCGTAGTAGTACTGTAAAATATGCCGTATTTTCTTTTTATTTTGCTCCATGTTCGCGACGCTATAATTCACGAGCGACTTAAAAGAAACGACAATCAATCAAATACGTGTCAGCGCGTGAAATGACTTTTCCAAAAGAGTATAGCATGACCCATGTGACGAGTAAAACTAGAGCTACGCGCTCGCGCTACCGCAAGACTTTTTTTGACAATCTAATATATTGAAAGGAACAATTCCAATCAATCTAGAGTTCAACTTTGCGGAATCCCTGAACCTTCGCAGCAGGAAAGCGAGTTTTTTTCACTAGAAACCTCGGATACCTACCAACAGTTACAGGAAATTAACAAAACTCGAAAGGCGTACAAGTAAAAAATAAAAAGTGGATTGGTGTACTACGTTTTTTATTAATGCAAAAATTAATTTTGTTAATAAAAGCCGAATTTTAAAAAATGCCATTTAAAAATTTGTAGATAACACTAATTCAAAATACCCACTTTTTTTAAGAATCAAAATTTAGGCATGAACATTACGACAAAGAGGGGATTTTGAGTATAAGGAAAGCTTTAAGAAAATAAAAATATGTGTTTCATAATACATGAAGACATACGTTAAATCCTATAGATATCGTCAAATGCATAGCTTAGAGGTTGTGAAAGAAATTAGGAAAATGTTGGATAGGGATATGCAAGATAGAAGAAAGCAGATTTTTCTACACCCAAGTTTGGTCCTACAAATACGCCATCGAAATTCCAAATGCTGATGAAACCAGTATTTGATGGTTTGATCGGAAATGCTTGCATGGTGTTCTTGGATGATATTGTTTTCTTTATGACTTCACTTTAAAAACACAAAGCTCAGTAAAGCAAATTAAAAGTCCGCATTAAAAAACAGAATTAAAAAAAAACTGCAATTTTAGGGTATATTGTAATCCCAGAGGAAGTCAAACCCAACCCCAATAAAATATATTTCATATTGAAGTACCCATTGCCCCAAACTGCAAAAGTGATACGACAATTTCTTGGATTATTTGACTTTTATCGAAAATATATTAGGAGCTTTTCTAAAGTTTTTAAACCTTTAACGCAATGCTTAAAACAGCAACACAATTGTAATTAATGCTGAATATATAAGCGTTGGTAAAACGCGAAGCTCTTTAAAACAAAATAACCAATTTTGGTGTACCCGAAATATGAAAGAACTTTTACCCTAACCAACTATGTATCAAACGGGGATATATTTTGAGTCAACAAGATTTGCTATGCAAGTCGTGCTCCTAATGAACACAATTCTAAATCGGGAAAAGGTATGGTTATTGTTTGGGGAATGGAATATTTTCGTCCATTGTTATATTTGTCATATATGTATATGAAAACCATTTATCAGATGCTTTATCACATATTGAACTTAAATATTGATATTTTGAAGATACTTTATTTAATATTGCTGTTTGGTCAGAAGCATGTCACTGTGCAAAATCGGATGACCGTGACCATGAATTAGGCTATTCACCTTTGTGAGAGCCCCGCTTATGCATATGCA
>NW_017537317.1:16767-17896 GCF_001853355.1 Bactrocera latifrons
GACATAATGAATTCAATGCTAATTCATATCGTCTTAACCAAAATTGATTCGGATTCAAAATCAGCATACAATCAGAAGCAAGAGTTTGACCACTTACCGTCGTGGGACGATTGCTACAAGTGGTTGAATCGGCACTGTCAGTATTTAGAAACCTGTTCTAAAAATGCAAATTCATTTGTTAATGCGATGTCGACTTGTATACATTGCAATAATGGAGATCATAGCTTAAACAATTGTTCTTCATTTCTACAGTTGTCAGCTAASATGCGTTTTGATTGGGTGAAGCAAGCAGGAGCTTGCATCAATTGCTTACGCAAAGGACACACCGTATCTAAATGCCCATCAAAATCTCGTTGCCGTGTATGTCATCAATCGCACCATTCTCATCTTCATTTCGCCACCGTTRGAACTACAAATTATCCATTTGCACAAACAATAGAACTTAAAGGGAAAGACAATACACCTGTGTCACCAACATCGGTTTCACTCATCGCATGCACACGTAAAAAGGCTATATTACCGACAGCCTTAATTTACATACAGGATAAATTTGGAGTGATGCAGCCAGCTCGCGCGTTATTGGATTCCTGTTCCGAGTTGAATTTCATCACTGAAGAAACAGCAAAGCGATTGCAGCTTAAAAGGTTTTTTTCATATCAGGAAATATCAGGTATTTCAGATATTCGTTCTAATTCAAAGTATGCAGTAAATGCGAAAATCAAATCTCGTATTGGAGATTTTACTTTTATCTCGGAATTCGTTATAACTAAACATATTACAACACAAATTCCAAGTAGTTTTATAAATACTTCTAAATGGAATATTCCCAACAATGTTCAGTTTGCGGATCCATACTTCTGCAAACCGCAACGTATAGATTTATTGCTCAATGCAGAAATATTTTTTGAGAGCCTTCAAGAAGGCACAATTTCACTTGGAAATGGCTTACCACGCCTTCAAAACAGCAAATTAGGTTGGATTGTAGGGGGTAATTTTGAAAGGCTTTCAAATTCTCGCCCATCCATTTGCAATGTCACACTAAATTCAAATTTATCGAGTATCGATTCGATTCTTCAACGTTTTTGGGAAATTGAAAATTTCACTGAAAAGGAAACAACATTGTCCGAAG
>NW_017537317.1:20631-27379 GCF_001853355.1 Bactrocera latifrons
GTTTGGTCAGAAGCATGTCACTGTGCAAAATCGGATGACCGTGACCATGAATTAGGCTATTCACCTTTGTGAGAGCCCCGCTTATGCATATGCACATTAATTCTTGCATCCATATACATATGTTACGGTTTTCTATGATTTGTACAWAATTGCATTTTTGTATGTTCTCATTTTTGCTTGCACTTTGCAAGCAGGTACATATATACATACGCACAAACACACGTATTACATACCTACGCCCTCATAAGCATATAAGCACAAGCTTACGTAGCTAATGAGAAAATTAAGCACAAGAAGGGATAAAAACCGGTGCTAGCATAATATTAAGACATTATTAGTAAAGCATTAGGCGTGTTAAGTTAAAGGAGAAAATTAACGTAAACTTGAAATTAAATAAAAATCAATTTGTTAACTGGACATTAATTTATTATTGGGCTTCTACAATTGCTATTAATCATTCTGCAGCAAATGTTTCTGAATCATATATTCCATTTTTCGGAAAAGTCATTACATATAGAGAGTAATCCATTTCGATGTCCATTATTTTTTTAAAGAAAAATACACAGAAATTTCAAATTTAATGGATAATGCTTATTATCATTCGAAAGAACATTCTTTGGCATTAATTTTTTGTAGATTATCTTATTAAAATGTTGGCCGAGACTACGTCTCAAGTGGCCCATCCGTTGTGTCCAATTCTCGATGACTCGTTCAAACACTTCGACTGGGTCATAACTGGTGAATAACACACATGATGTTTTGCTCAAAGGCCTGAGTTCATGTGGGATTGTCCACACAGTGTTCTCTCAACAAATCTATTGACTGATGCAATATGTGAGAAGTGGCGCCGTCTTGTTGAAAAGAATATCGCCGAGATCAAGAGCTTCACTTTTAGGAATCAAATAGGCATGTAAAAAGCTGCTCTTTATTACGATATACGAGCTTTCCGTCGAATACCGAAGTTCCCCTTCGTTATGTCCTTCAGGTACAATGATTAAATGGATTAAAATGCACATTCTTATACATAATTTTTGTTTACATTCTCTTTAGGTCCAAACGTTTTTTAACAAACAGATTTACAATCCGAAACTATCCTGTTACTTGACAACGCGCCTGCTCATTCGCTACTTTAAACAGCTGATGGCTCTATGTTCTTGACCACTAACGTATATCACCAAACGTTACGATCTTGATTTAACCCACAAATTGTTATTTTCGGCTAGTTGTTAAATGAGTTTTACTCTAGTATATACATAGCTGTTTCAGGGAATC
The DNA here is from genome assembly GCF_001853355.1 of Bactrocera latifrons. Taxonomy (NCBI): domain Eukaryota; kingdom Metazoa; phylum Arthropoda; class Insecta; order Diptera; family Tephritidae; genus Bactrocera; species Bactrocera latifrons. The sequence continues at coordinate 21,904 of NW_017537317.1, forward strand.
TGCATTAAGTTCGAGATTGAAAAATGAAATGAATAGAAAAAGACGAACCGGCCAGATTAGAGAAAGACACCTATGAAATGAATTTCTTGTAGTAAAAGCTACTGAAGCTATTGAAAGCTTTGATAAAGCTATCGCATGGATTTAGGCCAAAATGAAGTGATGCGAAGTCTACTCAAAAAAGCAGTATAAAAATCAATTTATGAATTTCACAATTTACATACAAGTATAAAGCTCTTTTTTTCCACTGTGTTCACATCTTTTTTATGAAACTGAATTAATAAATGAGGAATAAAGTTTATTTTAATAATTATGGCCACAGAAAAATATAATTTTTGATCAAATAACAGAATTAAAGAAAAACGTATCACCCTTAATACAGTGTACAAACTGAACAAATATAATAATAAGTTCACTCTATTCAAACATGGCTGATGTGCTTTCTCCATTATTAAAAACTTGGATTATGAATTTATTCATTAAGGATTGGTTTTTTCCCAATTAGTTCATGTTTTATAGTTTAATAATTTAGCGTCTTCAAATAAAATTATGTTTTTAGTTATGATTAGAGATTTGTACACTTTCTTTGCCATAGACACTTCATAATGTGACTGTTCGGAAATAATTATGTCGCAAAATACCCACATATTGGTACAATCTTCAAAAGATGTGAATGGGAGGATGAAATATCTTCACCAAAGTATTTTCTCAAAACGAACTGAGTGATTTAATTCGCGATAAAGTTACGAATTACTAAACAATTTGTCAATGCATTGGACACTCAAGAATTTTGTTTCAGTGAGACAAGGAAAATTTCCGAACAAAATATGGAAAAGTTTAATTATCTGATACAGCAATTATTTTTCATTACTGGCGTAGACATCGTTTACGGGATTATAACCGAGTTAACAACAGCGCGTTAGTTGTTTCTCCTTTTCGGAACGGGGGGAAAATTGGATATTCCAAGCAATGCTAGATCCCCTCCAACTGGTATTTCCAATGTTGATTCCAAATCGACGAAATTATTTACAACTTCGAAATAATGACTGTTAACAATGACATGGGAGCGAAGTCGCGAATGCATCGAATGTTTGTTTGATAACAGAAGATATTTCGCCTTACCCTCGTTCACTACCAAACCCAATTGTATCGCTTCTATGTACCTTGGTCACTCTTAAAGATTATTGTATCTTTCCTTTTCAGATCTGCAGCTCGAATAGTTTTTTCCAAGGAGTAGGCTCAAAAAGTCGCACGATAAGGAGTCGTATTTAGTATTAACGGATCGGAAATGTCCTTCCCCATCCTGGCGGAACTTTTAGTATTGCTCAACGTCAGTTTTCCCTACCATATTAGTTTTGTGGTATATAACATTCAAACATAACGACATTAGGGCGGTTCCTTTTCGTTGGGTCAAAAGCAGCTTTGAAATCGACGAAGAGGTGGTGTGTGTCGATTATTTTGATGATGATGAATACTCCCTTTTATGTTTTCAACGCCGTATTTGAAGAGCTCTTCCTGGTGGTTGGGCAAAAGAATGGAGCTCCATCGCCTTTGATTGCGAATCAGGTTCCCCATAACCTGGTGTTAAGCATTCACTGCCAGTCAGGATGTTGGAGAAGTGTTCCCTCCATAGTTTAGTATGCTCTGGCCATCGGTTACAAGATCACCTCTGGGGGCTCTACAAGAGTATGTTCCGTAAACCTTCTGTTAGTCGCCGCATCGTTATCCTTGACGGCTTGCCAAGCTTTTCATACTCACGGATATCGGCATCTCTCATTTTCTGTCTGCAAATGCCTTCACGTGTTGTGGTCGATCGTATTATTGCCAGGTGGGCTGTCCGTCGTCCCTAAGTTTCCTTATACCGAGTTGGTGACGATTGTTCTCAGAGAACAGGAGTACAAGTTGACTAGAAAATTGTTCGGCTGTCTGTTGTGATTGCTGCTTCTCGTCGTCGAACCTTCCTTGTGTTTGTTGCCGTACGTTTTTTGCTTCACAGAGGCGGGTCCATATCTTGGCTACAACAAGATAGTGGTCAAAATCGATGTTAGGACCTCCGAGCATACGTACGTCTAAAACACTGGAGTTGTGTCTTCCGTCTATCATAACAGGATCGATCTGGTTGGTGGCTTTCGATCCGGTGGTAGCCAGTTAGCTTGATGAATTTTTCTATACTGGAATCTAGTACTACAGATAACAATATTTCGGGCACCGGCGAAATCGATCAGCCTCAACCCATGTGGGAATGATTCCCCGTGGAGGCGGAAGTTACCGACTATTGTACCAAGATACTTTCCCTGCCCACCTTTGCGTTAAAGTCGTCAAGCACAATTTTGACATCATGGCGCTGATAGGTTCGCACCACGCGTTTAAAGAAGGCATCGTTGGTCACAACGTCCTTCCATCGTAGCGTAAACGCAAATCAGCGATAAGTTGAAGAACCTCGCTTTGATGCTGATTGGGGCTAGACGTTCATTCACCGGCGTGAATGAGAATACTTGGCGACGGAGTCTTTCTCCTACCACGAATTGCACATCGAATTTGCTCTTGTTTATATGGCCACTCTAGTAAATGCCACAAGGCCTTACTGGCCTCAGTTCTTGTCCTGTGCATCGCATTGTTTGGGCGGCGGTGATGTTGGCCTTCACTCTAATGAAGATATCAACCAGCTCGGCCACGGCACCTTTCCAATTGTGGTGAAAGAAAGGCGTCAAGCTTGCTGTGATCAACATATGATGATACGATGGTCGAAAGAAAACTTTAATTAATAAAACGGTTATATGAAATCTCTTGGCTATCATTACTTGCAATGCATTATTTGCATATGTGAGAACGATTCGTTTGTGGCTTTTACGAAGGCAAATATCCTGTTCATTGCACTCTTGAATTTAACTACTTCTTCACGGCAATTTTCATCCGTTTCGTTTTAGAGTTTTTTTGCTGATGGTAACATCGTCCGGACATGCTGAAAATTATTTCTATTATTTATTGGAATCCTAACTTCTGGAATTCTAACTTCAGCCTCGATAGTGGCATTGATCTCTTAATGAAGTAAGTTTCACTGATTGATTGAAGGATTTTAAGCAATATACAGGCCACCAAAACGCACTAAAATTTTTTTACATATTTCTAAATCCGATCAATATCCCAACGAGATTTTGCCGTTGAGTGTTTTAAATTCTTTAAAATTATTATCAATCGGGGAAGATTTGACGGCCATAATTTTGGCTGACCACCTTGTTTTAGAAACACAGTGAAATGAATTGTGTACAGTCAATCCCGGTTAAGTGCCAAAACTTACTTTTGTACTTAAGAAGGAATGGCCTTTAAAACAATCCGTCTTAAGTACCATATGGTAATTACGTTCTCTTTGTTAAAAATATTCATAAAAAATATAAAGTTGTTTGAATTAATTAATTAGCAACATTAAATAGAAATTATTATTTTATTAAAAACTAGAAGACCCGTCCACGCTTCACTGTGGCTTATACATAAATAATACTACTACCACCATCTATATGATTTCTATGAGTTGGATTATAATTATTAATTAATGACATATAGCATTTCTGTGAAGCAACTTGTGTTAGTTTACAAAAAAATTTATCATAAAGCATTTCGCGTGTTGATAAAGCTTTGCTTTTGGGGGGAAAATACTGTTGAATGTGTGCTCAGGGAAATCCACTGTTAAAAAGATATTTGCTAAGTTGGAAACAGGCGAAATCAGCACCGAGGAAAATGATGCCCCAAAGAGGCGAAAGCTCTGTGCAAAGTGGGTGACTCGTTCATAATCAAACAAAAACAACGAATAACTGATTCTGAGAAGTGTTTAAGTGCTCTCTATTCGGAATAAAGCCGAATTTTTTCGTCGGTGATAGAAACATAGCTCTATCATTTCCCACTGGAGTCCAATCGACAGTTATTCTAATTTACTGCACATAATGAACCGTTTCTTAGGCGTGGAAAAACGAAAAATGCGGCTGGAGAGTACATGACATTAGTATTTTGGGATGCACGTGGTATAACACATACTCAATGACTGATTACGGAGCCAGTAGATTATTCAATGCATATTTGGTTGCACTTCTTTTCTACTATTAAAAATACTTTACAATTGTTTTATTTTTGCGGAAGAATCTGTTTAGAATTGTACGCATATATTCAAATGATTCCTACAAACATAAATTTTTAAATGATAATTCCTCCCCACCAATTTTCAGCCACCACTCAAACGACCCACTATCCCACGACTAGAGCTATCAGTAGCACTGCTACTATCGAAATTAATAACTTTCGTCATAGCCACTCTACAAGTTGACGCACAATCAACCACTCTCTGGACTGACTCATTAGTCACACTCACGTGGATTCGATCACATGAGTCATGCTGGAAGGACTACGTACGGAAGCGAGTTGTCAACATCCAACAACTCACGACAGATTGCAACTGGCGGTATGTTCCGGGTAAAAAAAACCCAGCTGACTGTGCATCTCGAGGCATCACACTCGCTCAGCTATCATCACACTCACTGTGGTGGACGGGACCACTATGGCTCTCACAGTCACGATGCAACTGGCCTTGGCAGCCAGACACTCAGGACGACACCACTAGTCAAGAAGCTCGTCCAAGTCTCACTCTCGTCATGACAACCACTCAGCCGATTAATCAATGGGAGTTGATCAACAGGTATTCAAATTTACACACTCTCATTCATGTCCCTGCTACTATTTTCAACACACACAAACGAATACCGGGTCATCTCTTGCCGCACCACTCACCCCAACAGACATTGAAAGAGCAACAATCTGGGCAAAGTCAACTCAAGCAGCGTATTTTTCACTTGAGTTGCATCAACTCAAGGCCAGTCATGCACTACCTGCAAATCATCCGTTTCACCGACTGACAGAGTCTTGCGAGTTGGTGGTCGACTCGCGAATTCCACACTCACGTACAATCAACAGCATCCAATTATTCTGCCAAGACACTCTACACTCACGTTATTGGTCATCTACAACGCACACCTCCGTACAATGCACGGTGGCACTCAGCTAACAATGGCAGAAGTTCGTCAATCATATTGGATTGTCGGTGGAAGACCAGCAATCAAAACACTCATACTACGCTGTATGAAATGCGCTCGCCACAGGGGTAAACGAGCACAGTAACTCAAGGGCCAGTTGCATACAGCAAGGGTTCAACCATCAAGAGCATATCTTCACACTGGTGTGGATTATGCTCGACCAATCACAGTCAAATCATGGGAGGCCGAGGCGCCAAACAATTTAAAGGCTGGATCTGTGTATTTTTTTGTATGAGCACATCAGCTGTGCACATTGAAGTGGCAACTGACTACACTTCTGACACATTGATTGCTGCGTACAGACGGTTCACCGCACTAGTTATAATATTTAATAAATCAAACACGAATTTTATATTCTTATTAATATATATATATATGTATATATATGTATTACAGAGATT
>NW_017537317.1:31114-31822 GCF_001853355.1 Bactrocera latifrons
AATACGTTGTGGTTCATACTCCACCGGCTTTTCAATGTCAAATTCAAATTTTTCGTTGATTTTGCTACAAATATTACAAAGCTGTGTATAATAACTTACAATATTCTTATTAAWAGTTGTATGTGCACGTTTGAATAGTTCGTCGTATGTCTCCTTCACACCAAAGTTTTTTATTAGCGCTCGTTTCACATACTCCCACGTTGGCGATCCACCCAGCGTTCGTAAAATGTGAAGAGCGGGACCTTGTAATTTATTAAGAATTACGCGTTCATATATATACGTTTGCAGAGTAGGTTGCTCTCTCACTAGAGTTTGTATTGACTCCACTTYTYTTATGAATGATGATAACGCATATGTATTGTCGCCTTTAAATATGACGATTGATTGTGCATCTTTGATGATGTCGCYCGCAGTTAGCTGAAATGCCATGATGCCCTGCTGCTTTGCTTGTTTGCTATTTTTCCAACCAGTTCGCTGAAGAAACGTCGTTGCGTTAGTAATTGTGTTCGTGTACGTTTGAATCTCTGGAACAACAGTCGTCGTCGTCGTCGTCGTTGATACACTCGTGCACAATGTTGCTGTGGCTGCGCTGCTACCTTTGCCGCTATTGTGCCTATGCTGCTGATATGTTCAAAATGCGAACAATACGTTGCTTTACGTTCCAAGTTCGTTGTTTTTTTTTTTTTTTTTTTTTTTTTTTTTTTTTTT
>NW_017537317.1:32156-51613 GCF_001853355.1 Bactrocera latifrons
ATCGTCACTGTTCTATTTCCATAAAGTTCTATTCGCTTTAAAGTGTGTTTCACGTTGCTTTTTTTTTTGTGTTAGCAATATTTTCAAAATCCGTTAGCTTAACTCTCATATACATATACTTATAAACTTTTACCGCAAACTGTACGATGGCTGTTTTTTTTTTTAATTTAACTTTAGTTAATTTACTTTAAATTCACATAGGTTCTTTTGTTTAAAGACTGCGCCAATTATACTATTTAATAAATCAAACACGAATTTTATATTCTTATTAATATATATACATATATGTATATAATTTACAGAGATTGGTTGGCACTGTTCAAATATATACATAAGTCCACCTGCTTTCAATAACCAAATAGGAATAATGATAATGCCCATGAATAATAGGGTGAATAGTACAATATGTAACTTCTGAATAGTGAATAAGTACAAAAAGTGATGACCATAAATAATAGGGTCAATAATACAATATGTAACTCATGCAGAGGCATCTGTCACACTCTTTACTCAGACTGCGGCACAACATTTCTTGGCACAGATGACACACTCAAGAAATTATTCACTCAAGGATCACCAGAAAGCACATCAGTCGCCTCACTCCTACTGGATGACGGCACTCAGTGGCAATTCAATCCACCTGCAGCACCGCACGTGGGCGGCAAGTGGGAAGCAGCGTAAAGTCAATCAAATTTCATCTCACTCGAGCACTTGGGGACACATCATACTCACTCGATGAAATTATGACTTTACTCACACAAATCGTAGCCATTCTCAATTCAAGGCCACTAGAACCACTCAGTGATGATCCGAAAGACCTCGCAGCACTCACGCCAGGTCATTTTTTGATCGGGCAAGCACTCACAACGCTTCCAGAACCCACTCTACAACCAATCAATACGCGCGACTATCCGATGGCAGATGATATAGCATCAGCTTCAACAATTCTGGAAGCACTGGTCAACTGGTCACTGGTTGCAACACCCAAAACAGGTGCACTCAATATTAAACACTCGTATTACGACCATTACCGTGGACCTGTCCTTTGAAAAAAATTTTGTAATTCCCAATGTTTTGACCACAATAGATTTGGTGGTTTTCCCGTAACAATTCACAAAAGCGAGAAAACGTTCCTGTATGTAATTGACTTCGAGACGGATATAATGTAAAGTAAATGTACATCGCTACCGGCTGTTTCGAGTACTCCTCAACAAGGGACGATGTCTTTAGAAAAAAATTGATATACCATGGCGAAACTTTCCAACCCCGGAAAATGCCATTAATCTTAATCTGATTAAGTGCTATAAATCAGTTTAAAATTTAAGATAAAAACCGTAATTTGCTACAGACGTACCACATATAGTGTAACGGAATTGAAAACTAACAAATGTGCGGAATTTCACTGAATTTATACGAGAAAACCATTATATTACATAACCAATAGGTGATTGAGTACTATGTCGAAATGTATAATATGTAACTGCCTGGCCCCGTTCACTTTTAGGTGAAATTTTGTATCTCAATAGCACACATACCCATCACATAATAATACAAATCAAGCGCAAATAACACAATCAAAAGTTTCTACAAATAATGCCTTTAAAGCATGACATATCTGTAGCTCTAGACTCTAATCCCTATATTCTTAATGAGGTATGAGTCATAAAGATACCAAATATGATTATAATCGAATTATATATTCATATAGCGAATATTGAATTCTTTCGCAACCCGTTGCTACAGAGTATTTAGTTTTGTTCACCTATCGGTTGTGTGTATCACATAAAACTAAGAGTGCGTGCCCTACTTATGGGCAAAAAATTTGGAAAAAATGGACGCGGCCCTGCCCTCTAATAAGTTTAATCGATATATCTTCGTGACGACCTGACCGAACGATTTCGACACAATTTACTAAGTGGCATTTTTCTCATATTCCTATATCACAGTTTGAATTTGAGTAAAACCGGACTACAACCACGTCTACTTCCCACATAAAACAGTTTCAAATCCAATTGATTTTTTCACTTTCCTGTACACAAATCAAGAAGTAATTCAAATAAGAGGATGAAATTTTGCACTAATAAATCCTGTAAAGTATATCACTTTATGAACAAAAATTTTTCAAATAAAAAAAAACTGTTCAAGCCCATAAATAACGAATATGTGGACCCCAGTATCTATAGTTGATTTTTAGCCGAAAATGTCGGTCAATGTGTGAGATATACTATTGAAATTCAAACTAACAATAGTTTATCTGTGTATCAAAAAGGAAATCGGGTCAATATTTCTCTAAGTCCCCAAGTACCTAATTTAAAGATTTTCCAACTTCCAGATGACTTTATTCTATATCTAATATATTTAAATTATCTGAATGAAAAATTGTATACGACGTACCTTAATTAAACCCTTCTAACATATTTTAAGTATGCGACATAATAGTTAGTAGATAGAATTTTGTCGATACTACCGCAATTCACATAGCTTATTTAAAAAAAGAGTTGGGTTTTTGTCTGTTCGCTATAGCTGACTAAACCGTTGCATGAAATGAAAAATTACCTGAAACACTTTGAAGGGAATCCAATGAGGATGGTTTACATATAAAAAAAATTCAGAAAATGCTTATCTTTAACCCACTTACGAGCGTATGTACATATATATGGTGCTATGAGATGCTGGATGTACTCTGTTGAGTGGCAAAAAACAGGTTTGCCGCACGCACACATTCTTATTTCGATGGTGGATGGTGGTTACACCAGATCAATCTGCGAAAATTCCTGTCCTACAGATTAAACGAAGTGGTGAAAACCAATATGGTTCATGGACCTTCAGGACACCACAATCCCACTTCGGTTTGTATGTCTGACAATAAAAGCACAAAACACTATCCAATTGCTTTTCTTTCGGAAACAAAAACTGGAAATGATGGATATTCACTGTATCCGTGTCGCTCAACAGACGACAATGTCAGAACATTCGGCATTCAATTATCGAAGTTGACAACGCATGGATCGTACCATATTCGCCACTATTGTCTAATTCACATTCAAAAGTCATGTCAATGTTGAGTATTGCAGTTTGGTGAGATCAATCAAATACATTTGAAAGTACGTCACCAAAGATAGCCACATGGCGGTTTTTGGCCTTGAACGAAATGAGATCAGCAAGTATCAAATGGATCGATAAGTGAAATGAAAAGTTTTTTAAGATATTTGCTTTTGCAATTTATGAACCCGTAGATTACAGTACAGCCAGCGCAAACATCGCCAACAACAAAAATGACATTGACGATGGTTATGCAGAAAGCTAGGTCAAGAAGTACTCCATAGTCCCTTCGGTTCTGTAAAACTTTATAATAGGCATGCCATGATATTACTGGAATCAAACGATGGACGATGCGATACTTACTTCGCATGCCACTGAAGTTCCTACACTTTTCGCAATGATAATTTCGACACATTAGCCTTCAAATCCGCGTCAATTATGGGATACGAACAAAAATGACATTGTCGATGACATCGTATTCGCTAAGAATTGGAAATGGGCAAATTTCAGTGGATACTTCCAGTGGTTTCTCAAAGTTAGATCTGTCATTATTAAGTTTCGCAACCTTCTTCGCCGAAACTGTGTAATGGAACTCGGCTGATTGTGACGCAGCTATCGAATACAAGTGGCAGAATGCTTGATGTTTACCCTCTACCCGGTAAAACTGGCGCATAATAATTCAACAGCGCAATTCACCACAGCTGATGACACTACAACCCACCTGTGCTCCTACCGATTCATGAAAACTAGGAATCGTTATTAGAAATAAAAAGCCAAATCTGAAAAATTTTTGGTCTCGCCACCAAGCGGCTCATGACGCCATAGTAGATTCTGACAATTCAGGTCTACCACAAAAGCAATATGAAGAAACAAAAACTATGATCTCCGATAAATTAAAGCTAATTAAAGCAACTGCACTTACTTCGCACTGTAGAGTAGAACTGCCACAAACAGACAGTCAAGAGGCAAGTTCGTGGATGCTTGAACGGTACACGCATGTGACACAGAAACATTTTATGGAGGTTTTATGGACATGTTTACAGCCGTTTACATCAACCATCCAAAATTATCACAAGCGCTAAAATTGTATCACCTCCGATACAAAACAAAAGGTCAAGCAGGCGTTATAGTAAAACATTTCGCATTAAATGACGACAACTTCAATTTGGCTTGAGAAGCCCTAAAAGCTAGATATGGAAAGGAAAGAATATTGGTCGATAAGCAAGTAACGACACTACTTGCCTAAAATCAAGAAAGAAACAAGTGAAGGCTTTGTAACACTACCACTGTTTCTAATTGTTTATCGATTCCGTCGACACAAAATATTCCCACAGACAGCTGGGACCCAATTCTGGTAAACATTTAGACCGCCGCATTACCAGAACAGTCGTTACTTCTATGGGAGCAATCCCTCTCATCACGAAAAAGGTGCCCAACGTGGCAACAAATGAAAAATTTTCTCACAACCCAATATGAAATAGGAAAGTTAGAAGAAAAAATAATCAAAATTAAGAACATTAACACGACCAAAATGGAAGCTTAAATAGACCCCAGGCTAGAAGCAACAAAAATTTAAGCAAAAGCTTTTACAAAACACAAACTTTCAGATCAGACCAAAGAAAACAAACGTCATGCGAACTATGTTAAAGAGGGCATAAACTTATATCTTGCCAGGGGTTTAAGAACTTAAATATTAATGAAAGGAACAACTTTGTCAGGTCAAAAAGACTCTGTACAAACTGCTTGTCCCACTCACACGATCTTAATTATTGTAAAAGCAAATTTAACAGCTTATATTGTCATAACAGACATCATACACTACATACATCACTACCATATCAACTCAAGTTGAGTATAATAAAAGTAAAAACCTTAATTCAGAATTAAGGAAATGTCAAAAGTTAAGGAAACTTACCCCCATAACTACTAGATCAAACATTGGCCAGTACGTCGTACGACTACCACTAGAGCCACAATTTTCAAAACTCCACAAATTATTATAAAAAACAAAGGCAGATTTACCTCTGACAATCCACATATTAAAAGCAGACACAAGTTTCGGCCCCGCAGGATAACTTTCGCCAATAATGGAAAAAAAAATATTATGAACAAGTCCTACAGCGGTGGCGGGCTACTAAACCCTAAATAAGCGCAATCGCACTAAAACATTAAATATAACATAACATGGTTGTATCAAAATGTCGAAAAATCGACACCTTCAAAATTTTCAAAAGTAAAAAAACTCTCAACAGAAAGTTAAGGGATCACCATACTCTCAATGCCATACAGTGACGCACCACAGCTACAAAAGTCAAAGGTCGGTCTTATCACATCTATACAAGCGCTCCTCATATGGGTGGGTTATGGGAATCAGCTACACAAAGCATCAAATTAGTTATGAAGAATTCTCTTCTCCACGAGTCGAAGCCATTCTCCATTCACGGCGATTCTCTCGCAAGATCCCTCTATTATCACAGCCCTAAATCAGGGGTGGAGTTAGCCGATAACATAGAGAAGGCAAATAATAAAAAACTGGTATACCATACCGATGAAATAAGAAATTAAATTAATAAATAGATTAATACAATAAGTCGTCAAAACGAGCAAAATCAATTATTACCTCAAGCACCAATATTTACACAAAATATAATTGGCTATTAAAACCAAAATCGCTTCTTACAGCTAATATTCTGAGTCCTGGACTACTCCAGCAACAGTAAGCCGAATTACATGCCTCAGATTATATATATAAAACTAGGCAAAATATTCGCCTAGGGGGCCCATAATGTTTAAATGAGTTAAGCATCCACCCCCTCTACCCGGTAAAACTGTCACATCCTAATTCAACAGCGCAATTCACCAAAGCTGATGACACTACAACATACCTCACCTCACCTGTGCTCCTACCCACTAAACAAACAGGATAGATAACTGGAGAGAAGGCACATTTCGTTCTACACAATTCGTACGTTAACACACACACTCTTCGTTGATACACATTACGCTATATACTGACCAGTCGTTGCACCAAATTCGCCAGAACGCAACGTGATTCAACAACATTTTCGCATTGAAACACCATTTCCACCGATCACTTAGCAGTCCGGTTTACCTCCTCTCCGCTCCATATACATGTACTCGGACTTCAAATAGAACATTATATTTTTCATAAATTCTAAATAAACTTTAAAATTAATGTACACATTAAATACGTGCACATTTTTATTTAACAACAGTGAAAGTGATTAGTGCTTTTATTTGCAAATTTGGCAGAAAAATGTTCACTTGATTTTACGAATTCCTTTGAGTTGCAACGATTTGTCATTCAAACGTATTCAGTTTCCAGTGAAAATCAACAGGACAAAAGGATAATCGCTAGAAGAGTACGGCATAAAACTGGAAATGCTACGTTTTTTTCCACGGTTAGATATACCTGACGTGATCAGGAGTTGGAAAACCATCTTCTCTGTACATTTACGCACCGGAATAGAAACCAAAAAATTGTGTTTCTGAAGCTGCTTACATTGAAAAAAAGTAGAAAAATCGCAAATAAACACAACACAATATAAATTAAACTTTTTTTTCATTTCAAAACACATAATTTTACGAAGGACAATACCTGTGGGGTCCGCTAGTATAATGATTTTCCTTTTTCGGACTAATCTTATGCCGAATATATCGGTCAGTATATGAATTATACTTGTACAGTATATGTATATTTAAAATTCTTAGATTTAGGTCCTCTGGTTAACGTTTCACATATTGAGGTATTTTACTGGTATTGATTCTTGCAAATCGCACGAGTATAAAATGTTCGGTACCCGAACTTAGACTTTTCTTATTTGTTTACAATATTTTTTTTTCATAACTTTTTTCGCAATTTAGAATTGTATTGAAATTGATTTTATTAATTTTTATATTATTTTTTACAGTTCTATTGGAACTTGGATATCTACAGTTATAAGGTTTACAATACAAATTATAATTTTGCCAATTTAGCTGCAATTTTTATTTCATCTTCATCTAAATTTACGTAATATGCATTGCTTCATTTGACCAGATAATCAAATTTATTATATTGGCTTTTACCCAAAGTAGTTTTAATTACATTCTCGTGGTATTTGTTATTCCACTAATTTTATTAATTGTGAATTTATTAATTATTACCTGTTTATTATTATTTATTTTACTTGAAATTATTTGATAGTCTCCATGTCTGGATTCTTGCGATCCATTTCCCTTCGCTACGCATGAAATTTATTCCGTCAGGCATATGGGTAGTATTATTCTGGAAAATAATGTCAGTACATCATACTTTTCTGAATTATTTGTCCATTTTCGGTTTACACAGTACTATTTTTTTCTTCTTTAACTATTTCCTTACTATGGGGTTTACTTATCTTAATCAATAATCTGATCTATGAAAGTGATCCCCAATTTCTGAATAACGTTATCACTGGTGTCGAGTCATGGATCTTTAAGTATGATCCCGAGACAAAGAGGCAGTCCACGAGTGGCACACTACGACGGAGAGGTTCCAAGCAGCATGCACCTCAGCTTTCGAGGCTATTCCGGTTAATGCCTTCCGTGACGTTGGCAGCATTGCATCCACACAGAATGAGCCTATTTTGACAGTTTTTCGAGAATTGCAACGATTGGTTCTAAAAATTTTTGTAAATCGATTAGGATAGATTTTTTTATATCATACCCATTATCCTTTCTTCTGTATGAATTGCATTTATAACAGATGGGTTAAGGTGATGTTTCATGTAAGAAATCAATAACTGTATTCTGGTTCTGTAAGTATATATCTACGAACCGTTGGAAAAATTAGTTAAATTGATATGAAGATTCTTTGTCAAGCTCGAAAAAATTTATTTTTGAAAATATTAATTGGCATTTCTGTACAAGGGATTATGTTATGTCTTGAGCTTTCATCGCTATGAATCATGTGAGTGAACTTATTTATATCGGTATTTTTGAAAGGGTGTCTGCAACTACATTTGTTTTACCATTTTTGTAAGTTAGTTCGTAATTATACTCTACTAAAATTGCTTTGGAGGATGGAGTCATGTGTAGAAGTTCACGCAAGTGAGGAAAGCTCTCTGATCGCCAATCACTTGGGAGTGGCCAGAAACGATTCTTTTACATATGACTCAAGCAGCTCAAGACTTCCGGTCCTTGACCAATAATCCTCTGGGAAGCCTAAGAACATCCGTTTGAAGACGAGCTAAAGTGAGAACGCGAAACATTCCCTGCATAGGGTTGTGCGCGGTGCTACGGTCGGTAAATTCAGCCTCCACGAGGAAACATCCCCAAATGGGTTGAGGCTGATCGACTTCGCCGGTGCCCGAAATATGGYTATCTGTAATACTAGATTCCAGCATAAGAAGATGCATCAAGCTACCTGGCTGTCTCCGGATCGAAAAACCACCAACCAGATCGATCATGTGATAGACGGAAGACACGTCTCCCGTGTTTTAGGTGTGCGTGCGCTCCGAGGTCCTAATATCGAATCGGACCACTATCTTGTTCCAGCCAAGAATCGCACGCGCATCTGTGCATCAAAAAACGCACGCCATCAAACACAAGGAAGGTTCGGCGTCGAGAAGCTGCAATCACAACAGACAGCCGAACGATTTTCTACYCGGCTTKCACTCCTGCTCTCTGAAAGCACTCGTCAACAACTCGGTATAAGGGAACTGTGGGACGGCATTTCAAACCCCCTACGTACAGCTGCAACTGAAACTATTGGTTTTCGGAAAGTACAAAAGAGCAGCTGGTACGACGAGGAGTGCCGTGTCGCAGCGGAGAGAAAACAGGCTGCCTACCTCCCAACGATACGATCGACCACAACACGTGCGGGATGGGATAGATACTGACAGTTGAAGAGCTTGATAAGCTGGCCGACAGGGGTAATGCTCGAAAATTCTACAAAAATGCGGCGGCTTACAGAAGATTTCAAGACCGGAGCATGCTCTTGTAGAGCCCCCAAAGGTGGTCTAGTCACCGATGCCCAGAGCATACTTAAATTATGGAGGGAACACTTCTCCAGCCTCGACAGCACGAAAAGGAGATGCCTTTATGCCGCGATGTCTGAATTTGATACCGCTGCAAAACTTATACGGCTATGTAAGCTGACGTTGACCAGCACCAAAACCTCCGTCAGAATCGGGAAGGACCTCTCCGAGCCKTTCGATACCAAACGAGGTTTCACACAAGGCGATTCCTTATCGTGCGACCCTTTCAACCGGCTTCTGGAGAAAATAGTTCGAGCTGCAGAACTAAATAGAGAAGGTATCGTCTTCTATAAGAGTGTACAGCTGCTGGTGTATGCCGATGATATTGATATCATCGGCCTCAACACCCGCGCCGTTAGTTCTGCTTTCTCCAGACTGGGCAAGGAAGCAACACAAAAGGGTCTGGCAGTGAACGAGAGCAAGACGAAATATCTGCTGCCATCGCACTCGAGAATAGCACTCATGTCACTGTTGACAGTTATAACGTTGAAGTTGTAGATAATTTCGTCTATCTTGGAACCAGCGTAAACACCACCACCAATGTTAGCCTCGAAATCCAACGCAGGATAACTCTTGCCAACAGGTGCTACTTCGGACTGAGTAGGCAATTGAGAAGCAAAGTCCTCTCTCGACAAACAAAAACCAAACTCTATAAGTCACTCATAATTCCCGTCTTGCTATATGGTGCAGAGGATGAGTCGACGTTGCGAGTTTTCGAGAGAAAAGTTCTGCGAAAGATTTATGGTCCTTTGCGCGTTGGCCACGGCGAATATCGCATTCGATGGAACGATGAGCTGTACGAGATATACGACGACATTGACATAGTTCAGCGAATTAAAAGACAACGACTACGCTGTCTAGGTCATGTTGTCCGGATGGACGAAAACACTCCAGATCTGAAAGTATTCGACGCAGTACCCGCCGGGGGAAGCTGAGGAAAGGAAGACCTCCACTCCGTTGTAAGGACCAAGTGGAGAAGGACCTGTATTCACTTGGAATATTTAATTGGCGCCACGTAGCGAAAAGAATGAGCGACTGGCACGCGGTTGTTAACTGGGCTATAATCGCGTAAGCGGTGACTACGCCAATCAAAAAGAAAATTGCTTTCCATCGCTTAATTTTACTCATGGCCTAGGGCATAGCGAAGAGGTCGATGGTCAGTGATAGTTTATTATTATAGACAAATACCATAGTTTGAAGTTACTTCTGGTGCAATATTTTTTCCGGATATCTTAATTGGTGCTTAACTATTTATGGTATGTAAATACCTACATACGCCTTTTATGATATTGAATTTTCCAATTTTCACCATAGAGATAAACTATATCTTTAGTTATAAGTTGTCAAAATTTTAGATATATTATATAACGCTAATAAGAAGGATGTAACGGCATTTTATATGGTGAGTACACTATACGTGACATGATACTATATTTCTTCATATATTCTGTATGAAGTAGCGTAATTTTCTAACATGTTTGGTGATTATTTTTAATTTTTAATTAGTTTCACGTAAAATTTTCAAGTGATCAGTTCATTTTTAGTTGTGACTAGCAAACCCGGCGAACTCCGTTTCACCACCAGATGGCTTTGTTTTATGTAACATTTCGTTTGGTGATTAAAAGATGAAGATTTTTTTTTTTTTTGTTTTATATTTGAAAAGGAAAAATTATATAATATTTCATTTCACAACAGTAATGAATTCATTTCGATTACAAAAATGAAGTGTTATTTAGTGTTGGACTTCCTAAGTAAATGAAAGTAAATCCAAAGTAAATACTGAATCGAAGCATTATACGTGTCTGCAAATTATCCGTCTAATTGAAGTGTTATTTGGTAAACCACATTTTTTGGTTTTGGTCTGATGTTAACACAAACAAATCGGATGGTTTGCCACCTCGTGAACACGCAACGTATAACTGCCCATGTGAAAAACAATCATTTTCTAAATTTATTCCGCAAACACTAAGCGATTGGGCTTGCGACTTGTTAATTATCATTAAGAACGCAATGCCAACTGAAAACTACAATCGTTTCAAGTTCATTGGTATTCGAGGAATACATACATTTTCACCTGCCTATTTTCCTTTAGTAATGGTTGCCTTAATCAAATTCGGCATAAGTCTTTTTACCGAAAGTCGAGTTCCGTTGCAAAGTCGCGATGGATTCAAATTACGCAATATCATAATAAATTTACCAATTTTGAGCTGCAAGTTATGTGATGGAAATCCTAGTAACTCCAGAGAGTTCAAAATCTCCGTTGGATAATTTACTACATCATCGGCATTTGTTATGGAGTCAGCGGATTTGTATGTCACCAACTCGCCAGCAGTTTTTGATTGAATGGTAAAATTCAGTGCGTGTACATCATTATTCTTTACGGCAAGAATAGCTCGTTAACTTAACCAAGCATAATTCTGATAATTCTCACTAATGCTTGGGAAAACATTTTCAATAAGAGCTAATTGAGAGTCTACAAATCGGCAAAAGTCGTTGGTAAGAGTAATTAATCCAGATATCGCATCAACTGGGACCTTTCCATTTCAAACAGCTAACAATTGTTTGGAAAATAGTGCAGCACTTTGATCATTTTGAAGTTGAACTCTCATGTTAGTGGTTAGCGATAATGTTCTTACGTTATTCCATAAAGCTGATGCCTTCAGGCAAGCATTCAATTCATCAGCAAGCGTTCCACGGGGAACTACTGGCAACGTCTGCCTAAAATCGCTTGCCAACAGTATCATCAAGCCGCCAAAGATGTTGTTATTGCGCCGAAGATCCTTGAGTGTAAAGTTAAGTGCTTCAAGTGATCTCTTATGTGCCATTGTGCACTCATCCCAAACAATGAGCTTGAATTGCATCAACAGTTTTCCCATTGCACTGGATCGAGAAATAGTGTATGTTGGAGTATCAATTGTGTTTAAATTGAGTGGCAACTTAAGCGCAGAATGTGCAGTACGACCGCCATCTAGAACAGTCCCCGCAATTCCAGATGATGCTAACGCCAAAGCTATGTCACATCTTGATCGAATAGTGGCCAAAATCAATGAAATGACAAATGTTTTCCCTGTTTCTCCAGGTGCGTCCAGAAAGAATGATCACCGGTATTATTGTCCATCGCTTGCATTAATGTCTCGTATACTTGTTTCTGCTGTTCATTCAGCAACGGCACATTATTTCGAACGAATTTATGCAATGTATCAACATTGTATTGCAGCTCTCGATTTATTTATTGGTTGAATGCATCGTGCATCGATCGATTTGGCGTAATCATTCCTACTTCAATCAGTAGCTTATTTGCAAGAGTCAAGCATTGACCCTCAATCAGAATCAATCCTTCATTGTAGGTTTCATCGGTTATTTGGATGTCAGGTTTATTCGTTTGAATGCGCAAACGATGATATCTTCACATATGTCGTCTTTGTATTTGTTCCATAACTGAATTGGTTGTTAAGGAAAACATGTGGTGGTGATAATTGCGAACAGCGTTCGTAGTCTGTACGCATTTGATGCAACAACTAAATCCGCAGTTGAGAATCGTTCTCCAGCAAACCCAATAGTTGACATGCTTCTCGATATGTTTGGTATTGGTGGGCATTCACAGTTTTCAAATGCGCAAATGATTTTGGTATACGTACATTTACCAASGGCAGTCGCAAATAAAAACATTCATCATTTCTAGGATGAACAGTATACATGCGACCTAGTGTATCAGTRGAAAACACCTGTTGCCAATATCGAACTGGGGTTCCTTGTTTGCGACGTTGGAATTTCTTTGTKGATTGATTCCAAGTGTAATATTATTAATTACTTGGGCATTTCCACGTACATCAGCGTCGCTGCGAMTGGATCCGCTTCACACATTGCAAAGAAGCTAGTCAATATTGTCAATGGTGATCTCTCAGCTCGTTGTGCCGCATTAGCCTCAGTGAAGTAAACTCTTTGGCATTTTCCAAATGCACTGCTAAATATGGTACAATGAATTCATTTCCGATCTCAATCTCTTGATTTTGAACTTTAACTTTGATAGTTCGACCGTTATCTTCTTTTGAATCAGCAATTAAAGGTCGCGGATATCGTTTTGTGCACTTTCAATCCAAATTGGATTTAATGCACCGCACGGTCCATGCACCATCTGTGTCGTCGCAATATCGTGTAGATGGGGATCAGTGATGGGATCAGAAATTTCAGCTGATATGATGTCATACACTTAATTTGAATGTAATTTGTTCAGCAACCAAATTAGGATATGAGCATGCGGTAGTCCACACTTCTGCCCAGTTCCAACTGACGTTCAATTTCCGTCTACTTCGGATTGCATGTGGACGTAATAAATAAATCCGGAGTTCCATAATTCCGCACCTACGTCAAAGCGTCTTGAGCGTGTTCGTGCATGTGGCGTGGGCTTCCGATATAAGATGATGGGAGAATCGTGAGACGGCCAATATTCTGAACATCACTATCTGAATGAATAGCATCACGCAAGTGTATATGTAAACACGCACATAGAAACCCGGCTAGTACATATGTCAAAACAGGATTTTTTACGAGAGCCGTTGAAAGATGTGAAGCACGTGTTCTCTCTCCCTCTTGTTGTTCGTTACTATATTAGCAGTTTAGCACAATGAAGCCGTCTGAGTGCTGTCATGGTAAACAAACGCTCATTGTTTTGGCTGTCACTTTCTGTTTTTTTTGTTCGCTGTTCTAACAGAGCTATCAACGTCAACATTATTCGTAATCGACAAAAGCCTGCTTATCCTGGAAGAAGCAGTTTGTTTGAACAGAGCTATCAAAGTCAACATTATTCGTTATCGACATAAGCATGTTTATCCTGGAATATGCAAGTTTGTGATTGTAGTACAGTGATTTTGAACGTGCAGGCAATCATTTTTGCTTAAAAAGATTTCGATGCTCTACTGGTATCTTGAACCAGTGCGCGGACAACTGTGTTGCTCAAAATAAAAACAATTCAATGATTCAGTATCTTTCATGGCGCATTCGGCAAAAATTGAGTAGGAAATTACCCTCAATTTTCTATTGACTGGGCATACGCGTTTCGGACCGGATCCTATGTTTGGACTTGTGAAAATTAAATATTCGCAGGTCAAATGTCGATTTTCATGCTGATTTCATGCATTGCATTAATCTGTCGGCACACAACAAGCGCAATATTGATGTTCCAGATTCAGAGATAGTGTGGCGGGTGTGGGATGCGTACATAAAAGAATTCATTACTATGTTGAAAGGTAATATTTATGAGAACTTGTTCATGTACAGTAGTAGTAGTTTACCGGTGCACTAATCCTCTTTTTTCTGGATGTGTTCAGGAATTTCATTGTTACAACATTTTGATTTCCGAGATGATGACACAATTACTTGTCGACGATACGTGACATCTGAAGAAGAGGTTTTCGGTGTGCGTATATCTGAGCGCTCATAGTAATTATACAATTCAGTGCAGTTATTATGCTCTGATCTCTCCAAGGCGCCTAAACCTAGTCAGGACGAAAGGGGCGGAGGACGCTAAAGAACCGGTGACCTCGACTCCCATCCGATCTGTCCTGAAAGGGCGTTCCACAAAGATGCAATAAATATTTCGCTTTTCTTTCTCTCCTTTGAAAATTGAAACCTCCAACATTAATGACCTTCAAATAGAAACATTTCCAATAAAAATCCATAGTTCTATATTTTACAATACCTTAACGTTAAGCGTTAGCTTATCGATGAGCGGCATTTTCTTCAGTAAAAAAATTTTCATATGTGGCGCAATGGCTCATTTCACAGGTATTACACATCTGATGACTTTTATATTTTTCGAAAGTGTTCCTGTGGAAACTATGAGGGAAAACCAAACTTTTCACACACTAACCGGGTATTTGACACACCAGCCGGATTTCTAAAACATTTGTTCACACTAATTTTCACTCACTCTGAAGCGTTTCCGAGACGAACCTACAAGTTCTCGGGTTACTCCCTGTAGTTATACGTACATTCTCGCTGAAAACTGATAATCGATATTTTGACACACTAGCCGGGTTTCTATGTGCGGGGTCACATATAGTCCTCAGATCGTAGCTTTGCTTGATTGAATCGGATGAACGCTAAATGTTCTGTTTCGACGTTAACATACATGTCGACAGCGAATTACTGGAATAGCCGACGACACTTCAGAATGACATTCTCCTCATGTGTACGTATGTAAATATTAAATGAATTGTAAATGGAAACCAATAATAGCTAGTGTGCGATATTTGTCCTTGTATCTGTGTGGTGTATATGTAGTTGTTATGTGTTGCAATTCATTGTGTTAGTGTGAGTGATTGGTTATGTGTGTTGTATCTTTTACCTGGCAAGTCGGCATGAAGCCGCCTTCTCGAATGATATTAGTGGCTAAATGAGATGTGCAAATTGAAAAACCAAAGGGAAAGGAAAGATTTTCCGAATCTGTAATCAAATTAAAAGAAAGCCCAAAACGAATTAAATCTACCTCGAATTCCCTTTAGAAAGTAACTGGGTGTTTTATTTCAAGAAGTGAGACTGGTAAGTGTTACAAAAAGGACAAAGTGAAGTGACTTAAACATGCCATTTTAAGCATTGGTCCTTTCAGCCTCTGAGAAAGGCACTATTGGAAAGGAAAAAAAGACAAGAAATATAATAAAATAAAAGGTGCGGTGATATACAGCCATGAACACATAAATAGCACACTTGGTCATCAAATAAAACAACATTTATTTATTCCTTAAGTTTATCACTTGGGGGTCTAAAAAGATACGCGTTTTATTTTAAAAATTATTCACTTTCATATTACTAAAACACTAAAAAAATAAATATTTTATTATTGGTAAAAAAAATACGAAAACATCAATATCCTATATGACAGCTGGGACACATAAATAGCACAGTCTGAAAAAAGGTACAAAAATGTATAAAACTGACTAAAAAATATCATAAAATTGCTCACTTCGTTAGTATTTTGTACTATATCCACTATTTTTAATTACCCCTTCACATCTTCGCTGCATGCTGTCCACTAGTTTTTCGCATCGTTCCTTTGGGATTGAATACCAAGCTTCCTCTATTCCAGCCCATAATCACATCATTGCAGTATATCTAAATACTGAAACCGGTCCATTTTACCATTTATTCGAACAATAGGCCCCATGCCATGCCATGAAAACGCGCCCCACACCATGATACTTCCACCGCCGTGCTTAATGGTTTTTTTGGTGTACCTAGGGTTAAGGGCTTGACTTTGCGGACGACGTACAAATGTTTTTCCATCTGGATCCATCCTATTTACCTTGGTTTCGTCGCTCCAAAGCACGTTTCTCCAAAATTGTTCTGGTTTGTCCTTGTGTGCCTTTGCAAATGCCAGTCGAATTTTGATGTGGCGTTTTGACAGGAGTGGTTTCTTCCTGCTAACTCGTCCAAAAAGTTGAGCTTCATTGAGTCGTCTTCCAACAAGTTTTCTGGATACGTTCGCACCATATTCGTCATTAATTTCCATCATTATTTCTCTGGCTGACTTAAAAGGATCGGCTTTGCTCTTCCGTACTATGGTTTTGTCAACCTTAATATCGGTTTTACGTGGTCTTGGTTTTCTTGGAATATTTTTGTTGACACAAGATGGGTCCTTTATTGTTGCATGAAGAGCATTATATACAATTTTTCGAGAGCAATGCATTATTTCTGCAATTTCGGTAGGAGATTTTCCATTTTTGCTCATATCGCACATAAGCGCTCTCTTTTCCGGCGTGCAATGTTTTCCCCTTCCCATTTTAATCAAATATCGATGAAATAATTATTAATTTACAAAACTAAATTAAAAACACGTGTAATAGGAAATAAACGGTATTTTTGAACAGCGAAATGAGCTTCATAACGGTAACAAGTAGATACATGCCACATTGTTATTGTTCATCAACTTTACGATTAAAGAAATGAGAAATAATATTGGATTCGGATTTGTGCTATTTATGTGTCCATGGCTGTACATATCCAAAAAAATTCAAGAAAAAAAAAAAGTTCATACATATACACTTATAAAAAAAAAAAATTTCCAGAAAAAAAAACCAATAATAAATATAAAAAAAGGTGCGGTGACATATACATACATACATATATAAAAAAAAACAGTTTAAAAACGCCTACGAAAAGGTTCCGTGTTGTAATCCCAAAACATATAAATACATGTACATACAATACGGTGTTTAAAACCCAAAAACAAAAAAATACAGAAAACCGGGCGCGAAATATTATTCATCAAAAAACAAAAAAAAAAAAACCTCACGGGGGCGCGAAGCTTATCAAACATGACTAAAATATAGTCTTTGTGAATATTAAACAATTATAAACGTGCAACAAAAAATTAAAAAACACAAAAATAATAATTATAATAATAAAAACTTAGAAGGCCAACCAACGAAGGAAAGCCAACCAACAAAGGGAAATTAACAACAACGGAACAAGGAACACCAAAAAGGAAAAGAAACGGACAAGGAAGCAGAGTGGACGCCGTGGCATGAACTAAATTCACAAATTCAAACCCATAGATAAAGCCCTCAAAGTCCCTTGAAGCGGCACAAAGTGAGTGTATCAACTCCATTTATTAATGAATAATTTGTACTTATTTGCATATATGTATGTTGAAAGTTACAGTTGATTTCTCTAGAAACTGCATACGATCCGGGAAATTTTAACAGAACGGTTGCTACCAAACTGTTCGAACTTATGGTTGATTTCCGGGAAACCGAAAACAGTTTGGTAGATTACACATGTATGTACATCCAAATATATGTATGAACAGTATATAGTATAAGATATATATATATATATACATATATATATATAATTGTATATGTACTGTCATATACATATCTGATAAAAGGCCTACTTATGCTTACATTTGTGTATCTAAATACACAACATTAAAAATCCAAAAAAAATTTCACGTATTCACTTGACAAAATTTCCCGGCAATACCCCTTATACTCAAAACAGTATAAGCAGGATTGCGCAAAAAGTAAGCTAGGGCAATTGCGAAATTTAAAAAGAGGAAATAAAAATAGCAAAACCAAACATACATACATATATGCTAATAATCACCACTTTCATATGTACATAACTATTACATACTCAAACAAAGTGAGAATCAAAATTAATGCGACATACACCCACATGTATGTACATATAAACAGCATTACTAAAATTTTACAAAAAGTGCATACCTGCACTAACCGATCTTCTATTCCCGCGTTATCCGTACGGCAAATAATATACACACACACATACATACGGCATACAATTGCCTATGCCGGCATATACAACGTACGTAGGGTACAAAATTAAATTAAAATTTCACAAATTTTAAAAAATTCCGAGAATATAAAGCGGTAAATGCGAAATTTTTAATTTATTAAAAATTTTAAAATGTGCTAAAAAAAAATTACGGTCAAAATTAAACAAAATTTTTTTAAGAGTTGGTAGAAAGAAAAGGCAAATGCATACGTATTGGCATCTTGAAGTGTTCACACACACATACTTATATTCAAAGACCAAATCGGCACCTGTCCAGCAATGCCCCTTGTTCTTGTTAAAGCACAAGCAACCAGAATTGCAAACAAAAAAAAAACAAAAAATAAATTTTTGGCATCTTATGTATGCACATAAACACGCACATATTGTGCAAACTCATATACAAAGGTCATCAACCTTTTTCTCGTCTCTCATTATCGCTCGTATACTCAAGTACACATACATACTAACGAGTACGAAACAATAAATAAAATTGAAAGCAGACAAAACAAACTAATAGCACTGCTAAATAAGAACCGGTAATAAGAAAGGCCATTAACGTGATATATGACCAAATATAAATTGTATCTCTGGTCTGATTCCGAAATTGTATTAGCCTGACTAGAAAAACCTCCCCATGCATGGAAGACGTATATTTCCAATCGAACGTCTCAAATCCTTGACCTAGTGGGATCAGGCACCTGGCGGCACGTGGCCAGTGCTGACAATCCTGCCGACCTAGGTACAAGGGGTGCAAGCCTCTGCATCTTGCAACCACCACTCCTTGGTGGAATGGACCTCGATGGTTAATAGAATCCCCCGATTCTTGGCCACGGTCGCCCACGCGCAATATAATTGCCCCCGAAAGTCGAAAAATCGACTCTTTTCACACAATATTGGATGATACTGATATCCTTGAGCGATTTTCAACATACCCTCGARCCCTCAGGGTAATCGCTTACATGCTCAAATTCATAGAGCGACTCAAACTTAGAAWTAAGGGAATACGCACAGTATATCCCCAAGGCGATACAGTGACGCACCTAGACTTACAAAAAGCAAAGGTCGCTCTTATCGCATCTACTCAATCGCGCCACTTCA
>NW_017537317.1:51693-56457 GCF_001853355.1 Bactrocera latifrons
ACATATAACGAACGCCATCCTCTAATAATACCAGAGAAGTCTCGACTTGCAACATTGCTACTCAAGTATATACACATACTAATGTTGCACGCGGCACATCGCCTAATGCAACATATAATCCGCCAAGAGTTCTATATTCCCCGACTTAAGCCTCAAATAGAAAAGTGCATTTTCATGTGCAAGATCTGCAATATGCATAAACAGAAGATGAGGACGCAGATTATGGCAGCACTTCCACCGGAACGCTGCAACTTCGCTCTGCCTTTCACCATTACAAGTGTTGATTTTGCTGGGCCTTTTCAGATAAAGGCGTCCATGCTAAGGTCTCCCACGCTAATAAAAGGCTACGTGGCTGTCTTTGTCTGTTCTACGACAAAAGTAGTGCATCTCGAGCTATGTACTAATCTGACAAACGAGGCTTTTGTCGCGACATTTGCTCACTTCGTCGTACGACGCGGTTTTCCGTCCAAACTTATGAGCGACAATGAAAAAACCTTTATCGGGGCTCAAAGAGCCACAGAAAAACAGTTTGGCATTAATTGGCAATTCATCCCCCCAAGTGCTTTTCATATAGGTTTGTCGGAATCAGCTGTAAAAAGCTTAAAATCCCACTTACAAAGGGTAGCTGGAAGCTACACATTTAATTACGAAGAATTTACAACACTATTTATTCGCACTGGAGCCGTTATCAATTCACGGCCACTAACAACACTCTCGCAAGATCCCTCAGATCTCACAGCCCTAACTCCACGGCACTTTCTCAAAGGAGCACCCATTCTGGCCACACCTGAGCCAGGCGTGGAGTCGCTATCCTTATTAAATCGATGGGAGAGARTTAAAATTCTCCATCATAATTTCAGTCGTAGATGGAAAGAAGACTATTTAAAGGACCTCCACAAGAGGTATCGATGGAAAACATCAGAAAATGCGCCAAAGCTTGGAGATTGTGTACTTATTAACGACGATTGTCTCCCACCTACCGAGTTTCGACTTGGCCGTATAGAAAAGCTCCATTATGGCTCCGACGGTCACATCCGGGTCGTTGATCTCCGTACTCAAAGCGGAATACTCACCAGACCGCTGGTTAAATTATGCTTTCCACCAACCGCGGATAAAAGCGAAAATTCGATACTAAATAAACCGAACATAATGCCGAAACACAAACAAAAATCAATCAAACAARGAAAATAAATCAATAAAACCGCAACCAACCGTTAACAATAACAATAAAAATTACAGAAATGGTCGGTCAATACGACGACCCAGTCATGCCACATAATGTGGCACAATAGCCCATTCCATTTATATACTACCAAGTATATTCAAGTACAATTTTTTACAGAGCTCAAGATGGACGTGAACATGCCTACTACACCAACTCCAACTGTTCGGTCGGCAACCAACGTGGCACGTACTGGGCCTATCCCCACGCCCCGCCCGACCAATGCTACTGCATCAACTATCGCTTCTGGTAGTGGCTCACGAGCAGCCCCCTCAACGCCATCCGCCCAAGCCGAGCCGCGTCGCATCCGATGCCCGCTATGTCGCCGGAAACACCGACTACAGCACTGTGGGCTCTTTAAGGAGTCATCGCCGACACAACGCCAGCGTGTTGCTCAGGCACATGAGCACTGCCTCAACTGCCTGTCGCACACGCATGTGACGCAGGAGTGTGGTTCTGCCGATTTATGCCACACGTGTGGCAGACCACATCACACGCTGCTGCACAGAACACCACGACGCGATGTAGGTCGGCCAGCTGCCTCAAGCACGGGTAGACCCCCGCAAGGAAACCGGACGGTACGACGCCGAACCAGTGCAGCCCAGCCTGAGCCCCATCAATGGCGTCCGCACCACGTTGCATCAACCAGGCGGCGTCCAAAGGCGCCGCAGCATCGCCCCGCTACAGGATTCAGTAACGTATTCGCAACTCTCCAGCAACTCCAGAGATTGCTAGGCTGAATATTCGCCTAGGAGGGCCTGGATGGCTAAATGAGATAAGCCGCCCCCCCTAATGCTACTACAGCAATACACTAAACACACAGAATCCACATTCCACAGGACCCACACGTCAACACCACCCACACGCGAGATCATATCCACACACGCCACACTGGTCAAAAGGGTCATCGTCTTAGGCTTTTGTTCAGTTTTTTTTTTGTTTCGGTGTCACTGCACTGCTCTGTTTTTGGGTTTTTTTTTTGCAATAATCCATAGTGCCTCTCAATCCGGCTCGAAGGACCATGATTATTTCCGCAAATTACAAATTAAAATACTCGGGTAATAGTTTGTATAATTTACTTTTAATATGTTTCATATTTAAGATACAATTTAAAATACATATGTATATCWAAATGTTATCGGCGGAGTTTAATTAATCGCAGTGGGAAATTGTTGCACATCGGGTTGAGATGAAATCTGGTGTATGGTGCGTGGGCGCGGCGTAGTGTAGGGCGTAATGTTGTGTAGACGGATTGTTTAGTACGAATGAAGTCATGCGAAAGCAGTTATGGTATTCAAGGAAGTGTTGAACAAATCTGCGCCAACTACCGTGGGATAAGCTTCCTCAAGATGTGTGAAAGATTAAAGCTTACAGCCAACAAACTGATTGGACCTTATCAGTGTGGCTTCAGACCTAGAAAATAAACAACCGACCTGATATTCACCATGCGCCAAATCTTGGAAAAGACCCGTGAAAGGAGAATCGTCACACACTACCTCTTCGTCGCTTCCAAAGCTGCTTTCGGCACGAGCTTTCGACACGAGCACGAAAAGGAGCTGCCTTTATGCCACGATGTCTGAGTTTGGTATCCCCTCAAAACTAATACGGTTGTGCAAGCTTACGTTGAGCAACACCAAAAGCTCCGTCAGAATCGGGAAGGACCTCTCCGAGCCGTTCGATTCCAAACGTGGTTTCAAACAAGGCGATTCCCTATCGTGCGACTTCTTCAACCTCCTTCTGGAGAAAATAGTTCGAGCTGCAGAGCTAAATAGAGAAGGTACCGACTTCTATAAGAGTGTACAGCTGCTGGCGTATGCCGATGATATTGATATCATCGGCCTCAACACCCACGCCGTTAGTTCTGCTTTCTCCAGACTGGACAAGGACAAGGAAGCAACACAAAGGGCTCTGGCAGTGAACGAGAGCAGGACGAAATATCTGCTGTCATCGCACTCGCGACTTGGCACTCACGTCACTATTGACGGTCATAACTTTGAAGTCGTAGATAATTTCGTCTATCTTGGAACCAGCGTAAACAGCACCAACAATGTCAGCGTGGAAATCCAACGCCAACAGGTGCTACTTCGGACTGAGTAGGTAATTGCGAAGTAAAGTCCTCTCTCGACAAACAAAAACCAAACTCTATAAGTCACTCATAATCCCCGTCCTACAATGTGGTGCAGAGGCTTGGACGATTAGTTGACATTGTGAGTTTTCGAGAGAATAGTTATGCGAAAGAGTTACGGCTGTTTGCGCGCTGGCCACGGTGAATATCGCATTCAATGGAACGATGAGCTTTTCGTGATACACGACGACATTGACATAGTTCAGCGAATTAAAAGACAGCGGCTACGCTGTCTAGGTCATGTTGTCCGAATGGAGGAAAATACTCGAGCTCTGAAAGTATTCGACGCGGTACCCGCAGAGGAAGAGGAAAACCTCCACTCCGTTGGAAGGACCTGGTTGCGCTTGGAAGGCTGTTTTAGATATGGACCCTGGCAAAAGCAGATTTGATTTCTTAAATACGGCTGTTGAAGGTAATGATGGAGAAACATTCTGTGGTCAGGGAAGGAACAATCGAAGTGTATGGTGGTCAAAACCAAGGCAAACTGAAAAACGGCGATCGGAACTGGCATTGAAAATTGGTAGACAATTAGGGTCACTATGGACGGTTTTGGTTCTAAAAGCGTTGCCTTCATTCGCATCTCTTGTTGAAGGTATTGCTCTTGGGATGAAAAGGAAAGCCAAAAGAGTAACGCAGGCATATGCATCAAACAGTTTCAAAAGTATATAGGGTGTTGTGTTAATACTTTTGACGAAATTCTCTGAAGATTCTCTGGCAAGAGAAAAACAAACCCCTGGCCCATGGCATTTTTTTTATAATATGTTGGATATTGCTGAACTGGCAGTGTTCAGGCTGTTTGATCCCAGTCACCCTACGTGAAACACCAAGAAGTCTGAAAAGCTCAAAAATTTCATTAAATTATTTGCATAAACAATCGAAATATATTCGTTTCTATAGAAGAAGGTCTTAAGGTCTAGCTATGAGATTCAGTTGTATAGCTATTTTTTTAGTTTAAGTTTACGCTTAATGGTAAAGATGGATATAATTTCAGTACTAGAAAGTGTGCCACAATAAAAGCTTTCAAGTATGTTAAAAGTTTGACCCTCTTCAACTGATGAAAAAAAATTAAAAACTCAAAATATGTATATGTGAAGCATAAAATTAAACCAAGTTGCCTACGGCAAACAATCTTAAGATATTTTATTCCATAAGGAGGGAAAATAAAAATTTTATATTATGTCTAAGATCTTAAAAAACTCCAAACAATCCACCCAAAATATTCATTTCAACAAAAGGGTTTTGCAAAAAAAATTGTTTGGTTATTGATTTTCACTTTTACTTTCAATTTAATTATTTTTGATAAATCTCAAAATGACAGATAACATGTGGTTGTGCCAGATAAGTTTATAGCTTTGGGTGTCTTCAATGAACAATACTACATAATTTCAGTGGTCTCCTCTACTCTATTATGGTGCAG
>NW_017537317.1:57022-62310 GCF_001853355.1 Bactrocera latifrons
AAAGGAAATATTATGCACCTTCTTTGATTGAAAGTGGTATAGTAGTAGTTCCTATGCAACCCTTTTGTGAATGAAGCACGGCTTTTCTAAATGAGAAGTGATGGAAAATGCCATAGAAAGGTTTCAAATGACAATCAGCTGTGGCGGCGTAAAAAAATTAAAAAAAAAACCAAATAAAAAATAATCCACATGCAAAGTCAAAGCTTTTCATTTTCYAAGAATCATCGGAAGGTTATTGCGCCACCTGTTAGTACTGAGCTGAACTTGTCGGGAAACTGTACAGATTTTTTACTAATTATTTTGTCGGTTTGGTTGGGTAGTAGCTTCTAGTCTGTATTTATACAAAAATATTTCTAAGGGCCTTCGATTGCTCTTGCGTTCCTATCGTTCTTCTGACTTCATGTTGTTCAGCTTGCCTTTCTACATGAACTCATGTGGATCGTTTATGTTRCTCTCAACACATTTTATCGTCCTGCTGAAGTATTTTCAGTTCTCCGTAAAGTCAAGATTATTGAGTTTGTGTAACTTTTTCTGCCCGTGCCTGTGGCTAATTTCTGGTCTTATTTTATGTATGTTTTTGTGGAATTTTTGATAAATTTAAACATCTTTCAACAAATAACAAGTTTTTTTTTCAAATTTTTAAGAATTTCAAACTTAAAATTAATTTATTATTAATTTGCTATCAAATAATAGTTTTTTTTATTAGTAAGGATAGAGTCCTGTACTTTCTCTTACCATCATATATACGTGTAAATTTCATTTTTATGGGTTAGATGGTTTCGGTGTGAAAGCGAAATTTTACATTCACATTTATAATATTACTAACCTTGCCCCGTGGCGTTACCTGCGGTTTAAATTGTGCATTAACAGTAAAAAAATGCCCACTAAGCATTCAGTTATTCAGCACCGGAAAGGTTATGTTACAACAAGTAAAGAAAGATCAAAGACCGGTAAATTTTTTCTTTTATATTATGTATCGACTTTAGATCGACCCTATTGTATTAATTTTTRTCTATACAAAATATTAAAACATGTTCCCTTGTTTACATCACATACAATCACCAAAATAATTGATTATATTTGGAGACTAGGGCAAGTTTTTGCATTTTATTAGTTTTCAGTTAAGGATATTTTGTGGGCGTGGCAGAAGTCCTATTACGCCCATCTTCGAACTCTTATTTGTTTTGTTTTTACTAAGGAAAGGGTAACATCAGCAACTCGATGTAAGGGAACTGTGGGACGACATTTCAAGCTCCTTACGTACAGTTTCAGCAAAAGAAACAGCTGGTACGACGAAGAGTTCCGTGTTTCAGCGGAGAGAAAACAGACTGCCTWCCTCGCAACGTTACGATCGACCACAACACGTGCGAGGTGAGATAGATACCTACCTAAGCAACGTGTGCATGAAAATTCATGAACATACTATATATTGCAATTCGTGGAAAATATAAATTTCGTGCCTAAGAATTCCATTAATAAAGAGAAATTTAATTTGGATTGACCATATGGTTTTCATAAATATTGAAGAGATTTGAGACGCCCACGAAAGTCATAAATGCGTTCATGATGGTAGATCATATGGTATGGACAGCATTTTCACCAAAACGAAAGTACAAARTATGCTTTGTGCCATGCAAAATGAATGCAGAAATCTACACTGATTTGTTGGAAAAGGAACGCCTTGATTTTGCAGATAAATTGCATGGTGATGAATAAATTTTCCATTGCACCAATACATGTAGCGAAGAATAYAAAATCTTTCTTTAACTCTATGATTGCTAGTGGCGTGCCTTAGTCCAGGTTTTCCTTCGGGAAAAATGTATGCATTCTTCAAGCGATAAGGCAGCCGTACGCAACTAAGGTTATGTTTTTAGCTAAAGGTTGTAATCAATAACTGGGTATTTAAACGTTTAATTCGCTATTAAACAATTCGTATGCTACTTGCAATTCCTGTTGAGAAAGAGTTATATTTACAACAAGTGAACATCTCAAATGCATATCTTAATTGCTATAACAGAAGAAGTTTATATAAGGCAACCGGAAGGTTTTATAAATCGCAAAAATACGAATAAGCTATTAAAACTAAATAAGGCTATTTACGKCCAACAACTGTCTGGTAGAGAGTGGAATAATATACGCGATACAGCATTAAAACCTTTASGTTTCAATCTGTGTATCTCAAACAGGGAGGCAAAGAGAACAACTATACCATATATGCCAGTATATGTTGATGACTTATTAWAAGCATGTTCTAGTGAAGAATATATTAAAAATATAAAACTCATACTAAGGTCAAAGTTAAATTACAAAATGGTAATATATTGAAGTTCTTTCTTATTTTCGAAATAGAACGAGGGGTAGAACAGATGCAATATCTGTGTGTCAGAAAAAATGTATCAGAGTTGAGTGTACACGGAGAGAAACTCTAAGAACTGGTCCAAGKAGGATATAACARACTAGAAGTCGTTAATTTCATCTTTAATGTGTTTGGCGATTTTAACATGTCCTAACGCTAACGCACRCACTAAGTTTATTGTCTCAAAGTAACCAGTACCCTCATTTCCAACATGAGGCTGTTGGAAATCATGTTCTACGGTACTTATCAAAAGCAGTAGATTTAAAGTTTAATTATTACAAAAGTGACAAACCGGTAGGAAGAATTTTATATTTCATAAGAGATATAGAGTTAAAATGTCATTACATTCGAGATGTGGTTGATCGTAGAGAAATATAGTATGTATCATGATTTCACTMAAATTTGCGAAAAGAAAAATATGTTAAATTTGTAAAAATTCTTGGTCTTAAATATTAATGTCTAGAAATATTTAACTTGAGAAAGAGTATTGAAAATGTATGTTCAAGTAAAATATTTTCTCAGAGGGCTTTGCTCGAAAATGTAATATGAATAAGATATACAGTAGATAAAAAAAAAAAATAAATTATCAAAACGATAAGCAGTATTTCAAACGCTCTATGCTTTTTCGCTTAGTCTTAAATWTAAAAATGAATCGTCAAATGTGTTGCTAAGCGCTTAACTCAACAAAGCCTGCACCAATTTGTTCCATTCTTTTTTCTAAATGTTCGTTGAGGTTCCAGGATGGTGTTTACGGCAAGAAAATTCCGAATATTTTCCGGAAAACCCCTAAAAAYAGCCTTTTTCTTTTTCCCATACAAACGAATAAATGTTTGTTGGTTAGTAACGCTAAGAGAACGGCTGCACCAATCTTGATGAATTTTTCAGAGGTTGTTCTCTGTGGATTAGGGAAGGTTCGAAAATAAAAAACCGTATGACTTTTATGAGGAAAAGTCGGAAAATTGGACAATTCCAAAAAGTAACTTTTTTTTATACACATTTCAAATAGGTGAACTCATTTCTGCGGAATTTCCTGATGCATAGAAAGATTCAGTATTATACGAAGTGATGAAAACCAATATCTGTCTCTTATACACATCTAGATGTGTATAAGAGACAGCCAATATAGTTCATGGACCTTGGGGACACACTTCGGCTTGTATGTCTGAGAATAAATGCACGAACCACTGCCCACGTGCTTTTCTTTCGGAAACACAAACTAGAAATGATGGATACCACTGTATCGGCGTCGCTCACCAGACGACAATGGCAGAAAATTTAGCATTCAATTTGGAGGCGTGAACATCGAACAACACATCCAAGTTGACAACACATGGATCGTACCATATTCGCCACTGTTGTCTAATTCACATTCAAAAATCATGTCAATGTTGCGTATTGCAGTTTGTYGTAATCGATAAAATACGTTTGTAAATACTTCACAAAAGGAAGCAACATGGCGGTTATTGGTCTTGAACAATACGGTCGATACGTGGACTGCAATGAAGCGTTYTGTAAGATATTTACTTTTGCAATTCATGAAAGTTTCCCTACTGTTGTTCATCTCGCATTTAATTTGGGGACCGACCAAAGAGTCTATTTCTACCAAGAGAATACAGTACATCCAGTGGAAACACCGCCACCACAAAATTAATATTTACGATTTTTTCTCAAATTTCGTCAGTGAACCGTTTGCGAGAACTTGTTCTATTTGAAAATGCCTCGATATTATAGAAATCGAAGAAATAGTTACGTAGAAAGCAAGGCCAACCAGTAGATGGACATCCGGCTGTGTTCTCAACTAATGCATTAGAACGAATTTACGCAATCCACCCGAAAAACGGCGATTGCTTCTATCTTCGGTTGCTATTGATTAATGTACGCGGTTCAAATTCAGTCATTGCATACTGTGAATGGTACGCTGTGTGCAATTTTTTGAGTATCATGCCAGCAATTACAATTGCTGGAACATGATAATCACTGGAATCAAACAATGGACGATGGGATAGCTACTTCGAATGCCACTGAAGTTCGCACACTTTTCGCGATGATCAGCCTTCAAATCCGCGTCAATTATGGAATACGACCAAAAATTACATTGCCGAAGACATTTTATATCGTATACCCTAAGAATTGGAAATGGGTCAATGCCGATTGATACTTCCGGCGATTTGATATCAATTCYATAYGCCATTTATCAATTCACGAAAAATGGACTCATCACGAATGTTTTTACGAATATTGGCCAAATTATCGTAAGTACGATTCCTTAAGTGCATGCGCAATATTRGCTGCCACAAATACCTATATTGTTGACTTAAACTGGAAGATTCAAAGGCAAATTCCGGGAGACTTACGGTCATACAAATCGATCGATTGTCTTGACAATGAAGACGACACCGTCAATTATCCAACGGAATTTCTAAATTCTTTGGAGAGGCTTGGTATGCCATCGCATCATTTGCGTCTCAAAGTTGGATTTGTCGTTGTGATGTTGCGCAATCTGATTGTGATGCACCGATCAAATATAAGGGGCGGAATGCTTGATTCTACGGATTTATTTTGAGTTCTAACGATTTGCAATTTCAGTGGAAAAGTATTCCGTTTCCAGTGAAAATTGAATTTGTCATGACGATCAACAGATTATTCGCAAAGTGGGTGGCATATACTTGGAAATGCTATGTTTTTCACACGGCCAGGTATATATGGCGTGCTTACGAGTTGGAAAACCATCTTCTCTGTACATTTACGCACCGGTACAGAAACCAAAATGTTGCTTATCAAGCTGCGTTACATTGAGAAAAACAAAAAAAAAAAAAAAAATGTAGAAAAATCGCAAATAAATGATTAAAACAAAAAAAAAAAAAAAAAGAAAAAAAAAAAAAAAAAAATAGATATCGGCAAAATCAATTTATTTTACTCTCTTTCTGCTTCA
>NW_017537317.1:62521-78594 GCF_001853355.1 Bactrocera latifrons
TTTATTTTAATTTATTTATTTTTTTTTTTTGAAAATGGTGAATTTTAAACAATTAACGAAAGAGGATTGTTCAACCATAATTCTTCTTCTTAATTGGCGTAGACACCGCTTAAGCGCGCCAGTCATTTCTCCTTTCCGCTACGTGGCGTCAATTGGATTTCAACCATAATTAATTAGCATAAAGATGGTCACACGCAGAGTTATATTGCTGAAAAATTTAATAAAAGCCTGGTCGCAATACGGAAAGTTATTGCCGGTTATAACAAAGAAAATCGAGTCATCAAAACAATAACGGGAGAGTTGATAAACGAATGTTGAATATTTCCAATTGGGATCAATTCAAATCAGTTTCAAGAATTCGCGCACGGTTTATAAAAGAAAGCAAGAATGCCCCCCCAGTACACACTGTCTGTAACAGATTGCACCAAACCATTATTCACAGCCGCTTTGCAAGAAAGTTACTCCACTTAAATGAGGCATATTAAAAAAACGGCAGTAACTAACTGCTGCAGTTTATTTAAATATTTTAAAGGAGTACGCCATCCCCGATGGTCATCGACTAATTGCACCGGTTCAACAGGACATCCGTCCATTCCTGCTGCAAAAGTCATCACAGAACATTTATTGAAATGACCTCTCCAAAGCCCTGACTTGTCACCAATTGAAAATTCTTGGATAATCCTTAAGATACTTATAACTGAAGATAACCCTCAAAAACTTGACTTTTGAAGAACTGCATCTATAACATTTGGAATAATTTTCCTCCAAATTAGTGTTTGAAGTTTGTCAACTCCATGCAACCACGATTGGGTCAACTAGCAAGACGAAATTATAGGCATTATGTGTGTATGTTTTCCTTTTATAAAAGCAACAAACTTCTCTTTTGTTTTAAAATTAGTTTAATTAGATACTTCGAAATATGATCTCAATAAAAAAAAATATTTCGTTTAAAAAAATATAAACTTTTAAATTTTATTCACTTTTCTGATTTATATTTCACTTTGATAAGTTACTTTTTCTACCTACTATATACACCATATTAATACACTGTATTTATATGTACATACATATTATATATAACTACTTAAACACGAAATACGTTTTTGTAAAAAATAAGTCTTAATTAAACAGTTAAACTTTGTAAGCTACCAACTTGGTCCCTTCCGATTATCATTTGTGGGACACGCATTGGCGGAGCAGCTCTTCGATTCCTACGCAGAAGTTCAAAATAGGGTATCTGATTTTGGTATAGTTGGTCCTAACAACTTAGCAAAACACATGTTTTTGAAATATGATTTACCCGGAAAATTGAAATACAATTTGTGAAAGACTGAAGATTTTCACAGTGTGGCAAGCCATGGAAAAGACCTATGAAAGGAAGACCGACGTACACCACCGCTTCGTCTATTTTAAAGCCTCTTCCGACATCACGAAATGGAGCTGCCTCTATTCTGCTATGTCTGTAATAGATATTCCCGCAAAGCTTCTATGTCTGTGTAAGCTGACGTTGAATTATTGTAGAATCATGAAAGTAACAAAAGAATCATATCAACAGCTGTGATCATCTAATCGAAATAGTTTATTTTTCGGCACAGAGATTTAAAGAAAAGGACTTAAAAATAGTAAAGTGGTTGCAATATATCCCCGTTACCAATATA
Source organism: Bactrocera latifrons (assembly GCF_001853355.1). Lineage (NCBI taxonomy): Eukaryota > Metazoa > Arthropoda > Insecta > Diptera > Tephritidae > Bactrocera > Bactrocera latifrons. The sequence continues at coordinate 64,180 of NW_017537317.1, forward strand.
TTTTGGGTGCTCGATTCCCTAGGATGCCGAATTTCACCCACATAACATGTACAATACTAAGCAAAACTACTTCTGATAATTTAAAGAAAAATAGATATAATCTTCAAATATTTTTAATAAAATTGGAAAGATTTACCATTATTTTGATACAATAAATAAAATTTCAATCAAAACTAAATAAATTACATACTCATAAATTTTACTAACCAAAACATATATCATAAAATTTAACAAAAACGTACTTAAGGTAATAAATTGTATAGCATTACACGGCAACACATTCTTGCCTTTTTAAGGTATTTTGCGGTTTTAGTAGTAGTATATTTAGGAAATCCTATTAAAGTGGTTGACCTTTGGTCCTATGTCTCCCTCATTCTATAGCATTCTTAATGTAATTTCTGTCATTGTATAGGCTTTCGCCTGCGTATGTATGCGTGAAAACGATAGAATTTGTGACAATGCGTTGTAAAACGACAAATCCTTCAGTAGGATCGGGAAAGACCGCTCCGAGCCGTTCTATACAAAGCGAGGTTTCTGACAAGGAGAACGGTGGCAACGTCTTAATTTATGATCGTTAGGGTTAGATGTTTTTGCTAACACTTACACTTCTATTCTGAGCACTTGACCAATTAATAAAAGTAAATCAAATACTTTTAACTTTTTCATTATTATTCATTATTATTGCGGAAAACTGTATGCATCTACAACGTAATCATTCACATTCATAAATATTGTGAAGAGAAACAATTGTTCACAATAAAATAATTAAACATAATATTTTTTTACAATTTTATTTAAAAGTTTTAACGACTTAGTTGCATTAATGTTTATTACTATAATGGAAAAAAAGCGATTAAAATTTTGGTTGCCGGCTTTTTATTCGGCCCAATTCATTTTACAGAAAAGTTGCATTTAGTATTTAAAAACTTAAATAAAACAAGTAAAGAAGGGCTAAATTTGGGTGCAACCAAACATTTTATAATCTTGCAACTGCAAGAATCAAAACCAGTGAAATACTTTAAAGTGTAAAACCATTCCACCATGTTTGAAAATAGCCATTTCAGTTATAACACCAGCATAGGTATCGGGGTCTAACAGTTTTTATTTAGTTGAAACAATATTTTATCATAAGGTCATAAGGTGGCATACACTAAATTCAATATTATTTCAAAGTTCTATCCCGTTATTTTAATTGCTTCTGATTTGTGTACAGGAAATTGAACGAGTCAAGTGGAATTTAAAATTCTACTATATGGGAAGTAGTCGTAGTTGTTGTCCGATTTCGTCCATTTTCATAGTGTGACATAAGAATGTAAGAATAATACAAAATTTTGCCCAAATCTGTTAGCCATAAAGCTCTATTATAGTTTTTACAATATATGCAATCACCAAATGTGGTTCTTGTAGCATAAAATATTTAGGATATATGTGCATTGATCTTTGAAAATATTTATCCACAGGTGCCCTTGTTGCTGTGATCCTCTGTACCAAATTAAAGCTTTGTACCTTTTATTTAGTGCTTAGTTATGGCACTTTATATGTCTTCGGTTAATGGCGGTTTGTGGGCGCGGCAGTGATCTGATTACGCCTATCTACGAACTCGAAGTTTTGCTTTGTACTAAGGAACTCAGATACCATGCTTCATCGAGATATCTCAATTTTTACTCAAGTTACACATTAGAAGAACGGACGAACGGACGGACGGACAGACAGACAGTCAACCGAGTTTCAACTTTAGTCGTCATCCTGTTCGCTTATGTACGTATACTCGTATACCCTGTAGCTAGGGTAAATAAAACTATAATACTCTGTAGCAACTGGTTGCAGTGCAGTATTGTCTCTTGATACCTACACACATATTAGTACTTGGACAGTATTGATAAGCAGAGCATTATAAAAGAAATGTAAGTGTGAAGATCGGCTATAATAAAATCAGACGTTCAAAAGATTTTAAGATTTAATTTATTCACTCAATTTCTATCGGCTTGGGTGTTTGTATAGGAGCATTATCGGTTCCAATCGATAGTGACGCAACTCCTCCCCGTTGAGATACAAAACCGTCCTGGGTTTTTGTTTGTTTTCTTATTAAATACTTATACATATAATTAAGCCAAATAATATGATTACACAAATTATAATTGTGGATGAAATATAGTACCTATGCTTTATTCTTATAGTATTAAATATATTTCCTCTCGTATCGGATTTTATTGAAATATTCCTTTTACAAATGAAAATTATTGTTGAAGTAGTTTAAGCGTGCAATCTTGATAATGTATTTCCCTTTTGTCACAATTTTGAATTAAATCTATGATATTTAAATGTTTTAGTGACAGTTAGGCTGTTCACGGTAAGGTGGTYATCGGGYTATGTGGTTATTAGATTAAAAATAACCTCAATGCTCCGTGAACATCCTATGTTATTTGCTTATTTCTACACAAACAGCTGTTCATTGTTTACAGTTTAAGTTCAGTGAAATTCCTACTTATAAAATAAACAAAGTTCAAAAAGCAACATAATTGAATTTAAAATAAGTTCTGCTATTCAGGAAATGGACTTTATTGAAGGTATGTGCTTATTAAATAATCCCAATTTTAAGGGTTCAAAAAATTCTTTGTATAAAATTTGCAGACATCTTGCGCCCTGAGCAGTGTCACCATGCAATTGTAAACAAAAACAGCTGTTAATAGCAGAATTTCACTTAGTTTTATTTATTTTTTGTGCTGCCATTTAGTAAAATCCCAACGCCTTTCTAACACTGCAAATAAGCAAACAACCACATAATCTGTAAACAGGGGCCTAGGTTGGTCAAAGTTGGTTATTTTGTCATACTGCAATTTGTTGTTGTTTACTTAATCACATAACCCGATAACTACCTTATCGTAAACAGTCTAGGTATTTCTTCACCTATTTCTATTATTTCTGTAACATTAGTTACGATTTTGTAAAAAGTAAGTGTAAGTGCGCAGCTTATTTATTTTTTTGAATTTTTTGTATGTATTCCAGAAATTTTAAATATTGAAAAATGCTCACTCACAAATGCTCAAACTTTACTTATTGATTCAGTGTTGTGATAGAATTTTGAGTGTTTATACTTATGAATTTTAAGTAATGTTCAATGTCTTTCCTATCATTGTCAACCATTGTCTCGAACAAGTATTTGTGAGCAGTACCAACTATGTTGATTAATCCCCTTTTGATTTTTTTCGATAAGATTTCAGTTCTTAATATGGCAGGTTCATTTGTAAGCAATTCGCAATATGATTTTTATAAAATAGCTATTTTTTATTAAATTGATTTAATTAAATTTAAAATTTCATAGGGATCTATTGTGTGCATAATAAAGTTTGAAGATGTTACGAGAGATAAAAGATACCGAACTCATCTCTCATTGGAAGTGATAGACAATTTCAGAACGTCAAATCCTTCTGAACTCGATCAGCTTTCAAAGCTGAGGAAGTTATGGCGTTTAGCAAACCGGATTGAAATCTTACCAAATAAATGTGTAAACAGAGGAATTTGTTGCACCGTTCAAGACCGCTTTTAAAAAGTTTAAAGCAATGAAAATTAAATAAATTTGTAAAATTTAAATGTACTTGTATTTGATGAAACGTTTTGTAGTTTGAAACATCTTCTTCTTATCTTCTTATTTGGCGTAGACACCGCTTACGCGAATATAGCCGAGTTAACAACAGCGCGCCTTATAGAAGATGGTACCTTCTCTATTTAGTTCTGCAGCTCGAATTATTTTCTCCGAAAGCAGGTTGAAGAAATCGCACTATAGGGAAAAATCGTTTGGTATCGAACGGCTCGGAGAGGTCCTTCCCGATTATGAGGGAGCTTTTGGTGTTGCTCAACGTCAGCTTACACAGCCATATTAGTTTTGCGGCCCCTCTTCCTCCTTTTCGTGCTGTCGAAAGCAGCTTTGAAATCGACGTAGAGGTGGTGTGCGTCGATTCTCCTTTCAGGGGTCTTTTCCAAGATTTGGCGCAAGGTGAATATCTGGTCGGTTGTTGATTTTCCAGGTCTGAAGCCACACTGATAAAATCCAATCAGTTTGTTGACGGTGGGCTTTAATCTTTCACACAATATGCTCGATAGAATATAGATAGATATATGCGATGTTAAGGAGGCTAATCCCACCTTTGTTGGCGTAGATTGTGGGGTATCCTTTTTTGTGGATTGGGTATAGCACACTTAAATTCCAATCGTTGGGCATGCTTTCTTCCGACCATATTTTACAAAGAAGTTGATACATGCTCCTTACCAGTTCTTCGCCGCCGTGTTTGAATAGCTCCGCCGGCAATCCATCGGCCCCCGATGCCTTGTTGTTCTCCAGGCTCGTAATAGCTATTCGAACTTCTTCATGGTCGGGCAAAAGAACGTTTGCTTCATCGTCATCGATTGGGGAATTGGGTTCGCCTTCTCCTGGCGTTGTGCGTTCACTGCCATTCAGCAGGCTGGAGAAGTGTTCCCTCCATAATTTAAGTATGCTCTGGTCATCGGTGACTTAATCGACTTTGGGGGTTCTACAAGAGTCTGTCCGGTCCGCATTTTTTCGTAGAATTTTCGAGCATTACCCATGTCGGCCAGCTTATCAAGCTCTTCGTACTCACGCATTTCGGCCTCTTTCTTTTTCTGTCTGCAAATACGTCTCGCTTCACCCTTCAGCTCTCGGTATGTAACACATCCCGCACGTATTGTGGTCGATCGTAACGTTGCGAGGTAGGTGGCCCGTTTTCTCTCCGCAGCGACATGGCACCCCACGTCGTACCAGCTGTTTTTGTGCACTTTCCGGAAACCAATGGTTTTGGTTGCAGCTGTACGTAAGGAGTTTGAAACGCCGTTCCCTTATACCGAGTTATTGACGAATGCTCTCAGAGAGCAGGAGTGCAAGCCGAGTAGAAAATCGTTCTGCTGTCTGTTGTGATTGCAGCTTCCCGACGTCGAACCTTCCTTGTGTTAGATGGCGTGCGTTTTCTGCTGCACAGAGGCGGTTGCGAATCGTGGCTGCAACAAGATAGTGGTCCGAGTCGATGTTAAGACTTCCGCGCGTACGCGCATCTAAAACTCTGGAGACGTGTCTTCCGTCTATCACAACATGATCGACCTGGTTGGTGGTTTTTCGATCCAGAGACAGCCAGGTAGCTTGGTGAACCTTCTTATGCTGCAATCTAGTACTACATATAACCATGATTCAGGCCCCGGCGAAGTCGGTCAGCCTCAACCTGTTTGAGGATGTTTCCTAGTGGAGGCTGAATTTACCGACCGTAGTGCCAAAGATACCTACTCCAAGCACTCATAAAAGGAATCTTTGGTCGCATCGTCCTTCTCATCCGTCGGGGTGTGGGCGCAAATCAGCGATATGTTGAAGAGCCTCGCTTTGATGCGGGTTGTGGCTGGACGTTCATTCACCGGAGTGAGTGATGGTACTCGGCGATGGAGTCTCTCTCCCACCACGAATCCCACACCAAACTTGCGCTCCTTTATATGGCGACTGTAGTAAATGCCGCAAGGACCTACTCGTCTCAGTCCTTGTCCCGTCCATCGCATTTCTTGGACATCTCTCATGGTCTCTCATCCCAGGCTGGTTGGTTATAAACGAAATGGTGAAATCCAATTTAGTTCATAGACCTGCGAGCACCACAATCCCACTTCGGTTTGTATGTCTAACAATAAACGCACGAAACACTATCCACTTTCTTTTCTTTCGGATACACAAACTGGAAATGTTGGATGGCCACTGTATCGGCGTCCTTCACCATAATAATTCAAAAATCATGTCAACGTTGAGTATTGCAATTTGGTGAATTCGATCAAATACGTTTGCAAGTACGTCACCAGAGATAGCCTCATGGCGGTTTTGGGCCTTGAACGAAATGAGATCAGCAAGCATCAAATGGGTCAATAAGTGAACTGCAATGAAAAGTTTCTTAAGACATTTGCTTTTGCAATTTATGAGCCCGTAGATTACAGCCAGCGCAAACATCGCCCACAACAAAAATGACATTAACGATGGTTACGCAGAAAGCTAGGCCAAGCAGTAGATGGACATCAAAGCATGTTCTCAACTAATGCATTAGGTCTAATTTATACAATTCACCCGAAAAAAGACGATTGCTTCTACCTTCGGTTGCTATTGATTAATGTTCGCGGTTCAACTTCATTTGAGTCATTGCGCATTGTGAATGGTGCTATGGGATGCGAACAAAAATGGTATTATGGGATGCGAACAAAAATGACAATGTCGATGACATTTTACATCGTATTCGCAAAGAATTGGAAAAGGGCAAATTTCAGTTGATACTTCCAGTGGGTTGATATCAATTCCACCAGCCTTTTGTCAATTCTTTTCAACGAAAGATGGACTCATCACGAATGTTTATCCGGACATTGGCCAAATTAGTGTAACTACGATTGCTTTGTGTGCACTTGCAATTTTGTTGCCAAAAATACCGATGTTAATGACTTAAACTGGAGGATTCAAAATCGAATTCCTTGAGGTTTGTGCCTACACAAATCGATCGATCGTCTTGATTTAGTGAAATTTATAAATTCTTTGGAGAGGCTTGGTATGCCACCGCATCATTTGCGTCTCAAAGTTGGATATGATTGGATATCTCTCGGGGCAGAGTGCTTGATTATGCGAATTCCTTTGAGTTCCAACGGCTTGCCATTTCAGTCCAAACATATTCAGTTTCCAGTGAAAATTGTATTTATGATGACAATCAATAGGACACAAAGATAGTCGCTAGAAGTACGTGGCATAAATCTGGAAATGCTATGCTTTTCACACGGAGAGCTATACAGGTATGTGGCGTGTCCACAACCATCTTATCTGCATATATACGCACCGGAGCAGAAACCAAAAAATGTTGTTTATCAAGGAAACTGAAATGAGAAGATAATCCTTCTTTTAATTCTATTTCAATCTATGTACCCACAAAAGGCAGATTAAAATCAGGTGATCTCAGTCGTGTACATTTCTTGGAAAATAACTGATTCTTATGTTACTTCTTGGTTTATAACACGCTGGTGATGCGCGAATGTGTGATGTTGTCAATGCTGCCAGAATTTTCCCGTAGAACTTGATGTTTTCTCAATTACAAAAAATTACCTTAACATCAATTTTTAAAGGTTATCATATTAATTTATATTGGAATATTTGTTTATTGTACTTATTTTATTAATATGTTAATGAAATCAAAATATTTAGGGGAACTAAGGCCAAAAGGAGTTTATCAACATATATGATTTATACCATGCCTACCAATATCGTGGGATATTTGAACAACGTTAAAATTTGCAACTATATGAATATAAAATACATAAATAGTCAGTAACTACCTTATATGTGGCATTTCCAGGCTTGCTTTCTTCGCACAGGAATCTTGCTATTATAGTTTCACATTTGTTATTGAAATTTGAATCAACAGCGCTAAGCTCGAGAGCATTTGGATACTGAGCCAACGCTTGAATATTACTTGCCATTGCTACCTTCGCTTCAGTTTCAACTTCTGTAATTACTGGTTCTCCATCAGTATTACCAGTAGTTGGAATAATCTGAATATTATATAACTGACACGCATAAAGCCCATTAATATAGATTGAGGTGGCATTTGTTTGTTTATCAAAACGTTGACTAGATGAGTTCTTATTAATCCAACCCGTCAAACGGTATTCTATTACACATAAATCAGCAAATTGGGAAGGGCTCCATGAAATATTTAATGCTTGTGTTTCTGATATAATGTTGACAGCTCGGACAGGTGTAGGTTCTGCAAATAATATATTTAGAATAAAAATATCTGTCATTAGTCCCAATAGAAACCCCAAAGTGGTCACGTAATGCACAATAGATATAAGTACATATGTATATATACAAGGATATGTTTCTCTCTTTTACTTTTCTAGTATGTACAACAAACAAATGTATGTATAGGCCTCACATTGAATGTAACAACATGAAGAGTAGAGTGGGTATATTCAGTTAACATGTTTTTAAAAACTAAGGAAGAAATATTTTTTTTTATAAAAGTGTATTTTATTTCCAGGCATATAAACATTTCGTTGCAAAATGATAAACTTCTCTATTCGCGTGGCTGTATTACTTAAGCTCATAGTACCGTGGATTGCCGTATACGCAATGGATAAAAATAATAGAAACAAGCATGTGTATTATACATTTTGGTTTTTATTTAAAGGAAATCAAATACTGACATATTATACATATATGCTTTGGAAGCTATCTGTTTCCGATTCCATCACTACTTTAGGCTTTCGATGTTTTCACTTATAAAAAAAAAAATCGTGGTTATAAAAATTAACCGCAACTACTTATTTAATTTCTACGCAAATTTAGTTTTTATTATTATGTTTTTTTGTCATATACAGCGAATAAAGGTATACTAATTAGGTTACGTTAACTTTTGATTTATAACCAGTAATAAAAGTATGTATAATAATATAGATGTAATAAATTAATAAATAACTTAAAATAAAATGTTTTGGAAATTTCAAAAATATTTTTAGTTTTGGGTACATTAGAGCAATACAGCTTTATCTTTTGTATATGACACTGCTAAATAAGTGTAACAAAATGGTGAAAATGGGGAGGACTCTCACCCCGCTATGGCGTGCTTACCAGTTTTGAAGGTTTGAAGACATAGTATTTCAGTAATTTTAACCATTTTTGACTGGCTGGGTTTAATATATTTATATATATGTACATACATGGACATGATAATATTACCAAATATTGCTGTAGAAATACTATATTTGCTCTTCAATGCAATTTTTAATATCGGATACTATCCTAATTAATGGAAGAAGTCGCAGATTATCTTGATAGATAAACCTGGGAAAGACTTAACACGGCCGTGTTCATACAGACCAATCAGTCTTCTACCCTGTCTTTCTAAAATATTTGAAAAAGTGTTACTATCAAAGACGACTTCTATCCTCCACGAAGATAATATAACACCAACGCAGCAATTCGGGTTTCGTGAAAAACATAGCACGATAGAGCAAGTAAATATAATTACTAATGAAATAAATAAAGCATTTGAGCACATAGAGTACTGTTCATCTATATTTCTAGACGTGGCTCGGGCATTTGATAAGGTGCGGCATGAGGGCCTTTTATATAAGATTAAAAATATTATACGTTTAGAATTGTATAAAACATTTTAGTCATATTTAAAAAATATACAATTTATAGTAAAAAGTGGGAGATTTCATATCTGATGAACGACAGATCAGGGCTGGTGTACCACATGTACATCATGTATACAACAGATCTGATATAAATGTGAATGAACGGAAGTGTAAGCATGTTACATTTTCACTAAGACCACAAATGTGTCCGGCAATAAAAATAAACAATCTTTTAGTATCCCAAGCGAATGAAGTAACTTATCTGCAAAAAGCAAAAATAAAAACTCCAAATTTAGCCTAGACCACAAAGTGCAATGTGGTCGTAAAACCGATTTGGATGTATGGCATTCAACTGTGGTCTACAACTAATATTGATACGATATAAAGGTTCCAATCAAAAATGCATAGAACAATCACGTGTTCACCACGGTATGTACATGCGTAATGAAAATATCCATAAAGACGTCGCTATTTTTATAGTAAAGAAAGAAGTAGAAGACAGCAGAATTAAATATACACACCTGCTCAAAATAATAGTTACACGATAAAACTTAGTACTCTCAACAGTTTAAAAAACTTTTTATGGACTGCATGTGAAACGTTATGCTGATTAAGATATTTCTTTCTAAGAGAATAAATCATGTGATTCCCCGAATTAATGCGTTTGTCAGTTTTGCGTGAATTTTCAGAAAAAAAAATTGCTCAATATAATAGTTTCACATATATATGTGAACTTAGCTTTTTGTGAAAACAAAATTAATTTTATCCAGTTTCTCATTTCTTCTTTTATCTGAATTTTTAAGTTTTCTTTTATTAAAGCTCAAAATGGTGCAGATAAATTAAATAATTTTTTACTCAGATGTGTTGGAAGCCACATTGCACTGTTAAAGGAGCCTGGCTTGTTTCAAACCTCAGAAAGCAAGGAAAATCGCTTCGAGAAATTTGGAATCTAATGGAAAGGTCTCATAATTTTGTTAAAAATGCTTTAGAATGAAAATTTAGTAGGGAGACTCGTGGAAGGCCACAAAAAACGAGTACAGTTCTTGATCGCCACATTGTAACTATTTGTAAAAAGGGCCCATTCAAGTCGTCGAAGGTGATAGCAGCAGAAATTAAAAATGTAGTAAGTGCAAAAACAGTTCGCACTCGTTTGCAAAAAGCCCAGCTACCAGGACATATAGCCAGGAAAGTTCCATTAATACAATCAAAAAATTTAGATATGAGGTTAAATTTTGCAAGAAGTCATTTAGATTGGTTAGGACCTGAGGGAACAAAAAAGTGGAGAAACATCTTATGGAGCGATGAAACGATAGTAAATTTGTTTGGAAAAGATTGTGTGAGAAATGTGTGTCGTCCAAAAGGAAAGAAGTTTCACGTTCGATTCACAAAAAAACTGTGAAGCATGGAGGTGGAAACGTCATCGTGTGGAGATGTTTTTCTTGGTATGGAGTATATACCCGACATCTAACAAAATGAAATATTTGAAAATGTCATGATACCCTATGCTGAAGAAAACTTAACATAAAGTTGGGTATATCAGCAAGATAATGACCCAAAATATCGTCACAGCAGCAGTATGTGCTGCAAGTGGTCACTAAAAACCCCTCCTTTAAGGAACCGTCGCCCACCCTGGCGGCGTTCCATTTTTCTCATTGAGAGATTTAAATCTGCGCACCTGCGTCCAGGTCCCGCTTTTTGCTGCGAAATTCTTGATAATCTGACAGTTTGCTTCGCTCTCCAACATGACGCTGACTAAATTGTCCGCGTTTATTGGACCAACTAGGTTTTCTACGGATGGTGCGTTATCGTTGCCAACGTACATATTCAAAGAATATGTTTTCAGCGTCGTCTTCTGTCGCGTCGTTATAAAGGCACGAGGGCTCTTCAACTTTTCCCATTCTGTGGAGGTACTTTTTGAAGTATCCGTGACCGGATAATAGCTGGGTTGTGTAAAAATCGACTTCTCCGAATTTGCGGTTTGTCCATAAGTCTAGATTTTTTATTAGCTTGGCCGTCCATCTGCCGCGACTTTCATTCTCCCATCTTTGTTGCCATGTTGTTACTGTATCTTTCCTTATTTGTTGTACTGCGTTCTTGTTATTATCGGCTGATTTCTTTAGCTCCCACATATGCTAGAAGGTCAATTGGGGCATTACCGCTTATTACTAATATTGCATCGCCTGACACTGTCCGATAGGCTGATGCGACTCTGAGGGCTGCGGTGCGGTGCACCCTGGCCATTATCTTACGCCGGTTTTCCTTTTTAAGCGCGTCTGCCCAGATCTCGACTCCGTATAGTGAGACGCTGATTGTCGTCGACATTAGGAGCTTTCTCTTTTCTTGGCTGGGGCCACCTATGTTGGCTATTAATCGGCTCAGTTGAGAGGTGATCTTCGCTGCCTTTCCTGCGGCGTGCTGKATTTGTACCCAGAAGGTTAGTCTGGGGTCCAGTCTTACGCCTAGATAGTTTACAGCTCTCTGTGTCTTAAGAATATCTGTAGTTGTGTATGCTTATCTCGAGAGGTATGTGCTTGTTTGTTAGCGGTAGTAGCTCTCTTTTCTCCGTAGCGAGCTGGAGGTTGTGTGTGTAGATCCATGTTTGCGTCCGTATCAGGACCTGGTTCAGCTTTCTTCGCGCTTCTTCTGTATCCCTTGCTGTGATTACTGCCGCAATATCGTGAGCGTAGCCAATTAAATATGATTCCTCTGGCATTTCTAGTTTTAATATAGCTTCGTAGCTTATGTTCCATAAGCTTGGGTCTAGGGTGGATCCTTGTGCTGCTCCTGACGTAACCGCTATCTGACGTGGCCCTTCTTTAGTTTCATATTGCAGTTTTCTGTTGCTAAGATAGCTCCGCCCCACAGCCCTGAGGTAGTCGGGTATCTTGAAGCTTTTTTCGAGAGCGTCGATCATGTCCACCCATCTAGCACTGCTGAAGGCGTTTCGGACATCTAGAGTCGCTAGTAACACTATTCTTCTTCTTTTATGCCATCTACGCTGCGCTGCTTCTACGCTTTCAATGACGCACTTTATGGCTCCTATAGTTGATCTGCCGGGCCTGAAGCCGTGTTGTCTAGGAGACAGTCCTCCAGCTTCGCTTCGAGTCTGGGTTTTAATTCCGGTCCTTATTGGCCTTGAGCTTGCCAGTGGCTAGCTGCAGCTCTTCCGGGTGAACTGGTGAATCTGCGCAGATCTTAGTGTTTGTTCTGGATCTCTAGCCCTGATTTCGTGAGTGGGGAATAGTGCGTTCACGATGTGATCCATTTTTACAGCGGTTAAGTCAGGTGGCTTTGCTCAAGCGCCGAGCTTCTTCCTAACTACTTTATATCCAAGTTCCCAGGGATTTTTTCTTTTTGGTGTCGTCGATGGCGTGCTTCAGCTCCTTTTTTGCTGCTTTGTATTACTCGGCTTCTTCGGGTGAGGCTCCTCTGCGCCTGGATCTCGTGTAGGATCTGCGGAGGCATGTGCGTCTGAGTTGGGCGATATTTTCAGTCCATCAATAGACTGCTGCCTTGTGTTTGCTGTGGGAAGCCTTAGGCATTGATTTTTTACAGGCTCTTGCTATATTAAGCATTGTGTGCTCGACAATTTTTCTTACATTTTTTGGGGAGCTGCTAGATGGGTTTTGTTCGTCTATTACGGAGATCAGTTTCGAAGTATTTAGCTTCGAGATGTTCCACCTCCGCGTTGCAGTCTTTTTCCTGCACTAGTTAGCGTTTGTTCCAATGTCGATAGTGAAGGAAATGTACTGGTGATTGCTGATCCTCCAAGACTTTCCATTCCTTTATTGAGCCTGCCAAGCGTTTTGATGATAGAGTAATGTCTGGTGTAGTTTCCGCGCATCCCGGTCTTCTAAACGTGGTTGCATTTCCCGTGTTGAGCACTATTAGGCTTAAGCGCGCAGCCATTTCTAGAATGCGCTTCCTCTCGAGTCAGTGTTTGGCATACCCCACCTCCTATAGACCTGGCTGTGTCCTCAATATTGTCGACAAAATACTTTGAAGATAATAATGTTAACGTTTTGAAGTGGCCAAGCCAATCCCCGGATTTAAATCCAATAGAAAAAATATGGGGAATAAAGAAACCTGTCAGACTTTAATCAGTAGTATACCCAGACGAATAAATAAAGTAATCCAGAATAGTGGTGGTTATACTGGCTATTAACTGAGTAATGTTAAATATGCAACAAACTGTTTTATCATAATTTGTTTCTCCAAAATAATTGTCTTATTAAAAGTGTACCTATTTTTTTGAGAAAGTTTATTTTAGCTATGAAATGGTTTTGGGTCTACATTTGTAGATTTTATTCATGAGCTTTACTTGAAAAAGTATTGTGTAAGTATTATTTTGAGCAGGTATGTATATCTAAACTCCGAGATCACCCAAACCCTTTGCCTGCGTACTAAGTAGCAACGTATCACCAAAACAGCTCAATGACTTGCTTGAGCTTGCCTAGTTTTTAAATGGATTTAAGATTTTATAACTTATTATTAGACTTTTAAAACAAAAAGCAAATTCATTTGGGGTATTCACAATCTGTCTTAAATCGTAAAGTCGTAAAAATTTTATTTTTTACACTTGTTTAAAAAAAAATGTGTTATTGGATTACATACAAAAACGAGTTTACACATTTACAATTCTCAATACTATGTTTTCGAATCGTTATAACTTATAACTTTAAAAGACATGTGAAAACCCTAATTTTTATTTAAACAAGTATAAAATTTTAAAATTTTACGACTTTACGATGCTTTAAGACAGGTTGTGAACGCCCCAAATAAATAAATAGATCTTGCAAAAAAAATATACATGTTTGTCAATATGGTTATAGTCTGCGTTGAACTTTTGCGAAGCTTTAGTGAAAATTTTGATGCCTCTTGATAATAAAATGAGTGAAATCTTTCCATACATATACTCACATTGGAAAGTATATAATAATGAAAATGTAGTTAATGAACCACTCGATATAACGTAGAACTGTTCCATTAAATTTTTTCATAGGGATTGTAGGTTTTCGGATGTCGAGATAAACCATTTTTATCCCCAAAAACTGAAGCATTCACCTCTCTTACCCTTCCCGAAAGAAGAACACCGGTAATTATTTATAGTTTCATTATTGTTACATTTAGGCTGTTCACGATAAGGGGGTTATCGGGTTATGTGATTAAGTAAACAACAACAAAATGCGATATGACAAAATAACCAACTTTGACCAACCCAGACCCTTGTTTACAGATTATGTGGTTGTTTGCTTATTT
>NW_017537317.1:78954-86312 GCF_001853355.1 Bactrocera latifrons
TTGCTTTTTAAACTTTGTTTAGGCATTTTATAAGTAGAAATTTCATTGAACTTAAAATGTAAACAATGAACAGCTGTTTGTGTAAAAATAAGCATATAACCATACAATATGGAATGTTCACGGATCATAGAGGTTATTTTTAATCTAATAACCACATAACCCGATAACCACCTTACCGTGAACAGCCTAATTATATTCCTTCTCCAATGGGTTTCTCCGTGGTCCTATAACAAAAATTCTTTGGAACGTAAAACAGTATCCGGTCCCATGAATGTGGGTATATAGAGTTTCCCCAGCATTTGTTTAGAATTTGTTGTATAGTTATTTGACGGAAGGTATTTGAAAAGAGGGATCAGAAAGGGTTTTAAATAAGTAAGCCCTACATCACTTCATATTCACGATAGTAACAATAACGACCATCAAGTGAAACCACGTTTTCGGAGTTTTGTATCTGCAAGTGAATATAACTAGAGTAGTTTTACTCGGTTTAATTACTATTAGTTGATATGGCACCAGCGTGGCCAATTAGTAGCATCACAGAGATACTCAAGACAGTTTTGCTATGATATTGGTTCGCTTTTTTGATTATAATAAATTATGAGTTGGTACCCTACAGTAAAACTCCTAATTTGATTCAATACAACAAAAGAAAGAAACAATTGCCCAGAAAGGGGTAGCTATGGCTAATAGGAGCGAAGTTATATTCCATCACGAAAACGAAAGGCCGCCCACATCAATAATGATTTGCAAAAGATCCGCAGCTTGGATTGGAGGTTCTTGTATACCCACCAAATAGGTGGACTAAGTGATTAGTACATGTCTCTGTTCCTGGCGAGTGAATTTGTCTCAAAATAGATTTTTGAAAATCGACAGGCCCACGTCGGAGGTATAAGACTTGGCGCGGCCTTTTTCAACAAGATTGAATTTATATTATTTAGTCCAGTCATTATAGTAAGTTCACCTCGGAATTCGAGATACCCAGCTGTAAGTCTGTAAATATTGCATATTGACACTCTAAAAGTTGTCGCAAAACCTACATATGGTACCCTAAAAGTGTCAATATACAATATTTACAGACTTACAGCTGGGTATCTCGAATTCCGAGATTCTTACCTATTTTAAGCTTAAATGGCTGGACTAATTGACATCTTTATGTTAAAGTTTAAAATATCGCAAATTGGGACTATATACATACAATGGCTAGATTAAGTAATAAATATTCTCCACTTTTATACTTATTTTTTCATAAAAAAAATAAATAAATTTAATTCAAAATTTTTTCATGTATTATTTATCGTATATTAAGGTATTTCATGGATTATTATTTGTACTAACAGAAAACATAAACAATAGTAATAAGAAATGAAATGCAACATTTATATTGCTACAATGTTGCACCCTTGCTGTATTCATCCAATTTTGCACTCTTGCCAAATATTTATATAATATGTAAGAAAACAAATTTTTTTTCCACAGCCTCTTATTTTTTCGTTCACTTCTAATACGTGGTTGCATACTTTCTTCTAGTTTTCTTATTAAACGTTTATTTTTGTTCCTTTTTCATAAATCCTTCCATTTTCGATAGTGAGCCAAGATAAGATGAAATACCTTGAGCGAACTATTTATTCAAAGTCTTATTCTGGTAACTCCGTTGATGTTTCTGTGAAGTAAAAGAATCAGATAGAATTTGTAAGTTTGTTATAAGGGAGGTTGGTGAGGTTGCCATCCATATTTGCTTCATACATCGGCTTTAATTAAAACTGATGAAGTATTTCCTGAGATATAGGGTATCACCTAATGGTGGGAGGTGCCACGCCACTCAACTTATAAAGCTTTTTCCCTTTTTTGTTGTGAAATTTCATACATATAGCGAATTCAGTGAGCTCTTGGAATTTTAGTAGTTTTAAACATATGCGTTATATGAAATAGATTATTACCTGGTCGTGCCAATTTTCATAGTGTACAAGGAGGGTTTCTTCTCATTTCAGTGCTTATTTAGCTTCAGTGGCTCGAAAGATGTGAACATTATGACATTTAGGGGAGTGACATACTAACATGTTGAAAATCTTTAGCCCACAGGTGTCTATTGATACTACAACTTCTCCTTATTTATGACACAACTAGAGTTTATTTATGACAACTTATTGTTTTGCGGGTTGTGGGCGTGGTAGTGGACCAATAATGCCCATTTCCAATACAGATCGCTTCCACATCCTGATAACAACTCCATATTAATTTTGAAAGGGTTAAGGTGATACCAAAACTGTTAGGTGAACAAAAACATTATGATGTAGCAACATGTTTCGGGAGAATAAAAAGAGAAAACATTTGACGGTGCCAAAATGACTTGCACGATTTAACACTTCTATGGAAGAATCCCCCAACATTAATTACAATTTTTATTATTATGTATGTTTCATAAAAGGTTGGCTGAAAAATTCGTTGGCTTACATATAAAAAATGTTCTTGATAAAATTTTATTATATTATTGAAAATAGTTATCTTCGACGGCGATAAAACGATCATAGCAGTAAAAATCTTTTTTCAATACCATTTTTATAAAACATTTGCATTTAGCCTCAAAATAAGCTTCAGTTTCAGCGATTATCACTGCATTATACATTATTTAGAGAACTTTTTTCATGTTTTCGTTGGAAACTGCCTTCAACAGAGCTCAAAGAAAATGATCAATGTAAACTTTGGCTTCAAGAATATTTTTCCCCCAAAAAGTAATGCTTTATTAACACATGTAATTCGTTGTGATTCATTTTTAAACAAACACGAATTGCTTCACCCAAAATGCTATATCTAATGAACTAATAATTCGATAGCAGTCACACATATGTGTACACGTATCTTTAAAGGTAAGGGCTGACTAAAAATCATATGAATTTAATTTAGGCGTATCTAGTTGTCCTAAAAATATAATGTCGTGATTAGCCGAAAGGACTCACTCAGCAAATTTAGCTATTCTTACGAAGAAAGTTAAATAAATGCTTACCTAAATATCCTCGAAAAAGGATACGTGATTGTTGTCGTGTATTCGGACTTACACATAAAAATGTTTATAAAAGATAACTGAAATTTTATTAGACATAAAAATCTTGCTCAATGCGCTCGCATGCTCCCGACATCTGTGCCGCAAGAAAAGCATAAGCGCAACGATCGCATATTGCGCAACGATGGATACGTTTTAAGAGAGGTAGGAGGACAAATAATTCAATATCTTTGGAATGGTATGAATGAACAAAAATTTTTTTGCAGATTATTAGAATATTTTTCGCCTTGTGTCACATACTTTTCAATAATTTTGGCATGAAGAACACTCAAAAAATTTCAGTTTTTTTATCAAAAAATTATGTAAAATATTATTTTTTAAACAAATGGGTCATGAAAAAATATTTATAATGTACGAACATTTTTCTTTGACTTCACGAAATTTCATCGATTTATCTCCAGTAGTTTATGAGAAAATTATTTTACAATTTTATCGCCCTCTAAATTTCAATCTTTAATAACTTTAACAGAAAAAAAGAATTTTGGCGAAATATTTATATCATGGGGTATACGTCTAGTCCCCTTCTTAATGAACTGCTAATTTTCAAAATCAGAGATTTTTCGAAATGTTCATTGACCACTTGACGTGGTTTGCCTCTATATCCAAAATTAATTAGAGTGTTCGATTTTCTATATAGGGATAAGTTCGGGTGCAAACGAACATTTATACTTTTGAAACTTGCAAGAATTAAAGCCAGGGAAATACCTTATCATTGAGATAACTCAAAAATTGGTTGATATATCCAGTATAAAGTGACCTGGAAGTTTGAAAACCTTTATATTAGGTATATGGGGCGTCAGTATTGGCCCGATTCGACCAATCTTGAACATACAGACATACCATTACCAGAGAAGGATTTGTTTTTAAATTATAATGATATATTTCACACATATTTTCGGTCAAAAGTCAATTATAGATACTAGGGTCTTGAACAGTTATGATTAGATTTGACCAGTTTTTGATCAAAAGGTGCCATATTTGAAGGAAACTATTACATTATTATTTATTAATTACTTCTTGATTTGTGTACTGGAAACCCTTAGTCGAAATCGGTTGGTTGGGTTCCGAGATATAGGATTTCACCAAAAAG
Organism: Bactrocera latifrons; assembly: GCF_001853355.1. Taxonomy (NCBI): domain Eukaryota; kingdom Metazoa; phylum Arthropoda; class Insecta; order Diptera; family Tephritidae; genus Bactrocera; species Bactrocera latifrons. Next base: position 83,103 of record NW_017537317.1, read on the forward strand.
TGGGCGGTACCACGGCCATTGTCCAACTTTCACACTGGCTCATTAAACCTCACTAATACCATCTTGGTGGTGAAATTTTATGTCGCTGGAGTAATTAGGTATGGATTTATTGCGCTATAAGTAATTTTGATCAGTATGGTATATGGGGAGTGAGCGGAGTTATCCTCCGTTCATTTGACACTGGTAGTTGTAGCTTCAGTTCTTTAAGAGTTATGTACATTAAACATATTAGAGGGCGTTGCCACATCCACTTTTTGAAAATTTGTTGCCCACAGTTGGCCCTTTCTATTGCGATGTTCTGTGCCAAATTACAATTTTATAGTATATCTTAATTTAGGACCTAGTTATGACGCTTTATAAGTTTTCGGTTAATGGCGATTTGTGGACGTGGAAGTGATCCGATACGCCCATCTCTGAACGCGAAAAATTCCTTTGACCAAGGAACCCACATATCAAGTTTCATCAAGATAGCTGAGTTTTTACTCAAGTTACAGCTTGCACGGACGGACAGGCAGACAGTCACCCGGATTTCTACTTTTCTCGTTATCTTGATCATAACATTATATGTATATACCTGGCTTAGTTAAGGGTGACACGTACAACCTCTAGGTGAACAAAACTATAATACTCTCTAGAAACTGGTTGCAAGAGTATAAAAGGTAAAGGGGCGTTATCCGACCACTGCCACGCCCACAAAACGCAATTAACCAACAACTTATATAAAGATTTTCTAACTTTCATGTGGCTTTGTGCTGAATATATCGACTAATATTAGAGTTATTTCAAATGTGGGAATGATCCGATTACGTCCAACTACCAACTCGTTATTTTTTAAGAGTTTTTATAATATTTGCGCTCAGTGAGTTTGATTGTAGTACTTTTAGTAGTTTAGAAGATTGTACTTTAAACTTAATAGAGAGGAGGTCGACTGACATAAAAAGCTGCTGTAAACACACTGGTTAAAAGATCGCTCTAATTTTTGGAATTATAATTAAGGGTAGTTGTACCAGTTCGGCTTTGATCTTTGCAAGTTGCAACAGTATAAAATGTTTGATGACACCCAAACTTTGCCTTTTTATATCCTGAACAGGGTATGTTAAGTTTGTCACGAAGTTTGTAACCACCAGAAGGAAACGTCGGAGACCCTATATAGTATATATATATAAATGATCCGTTTGTTGAGCTGAGTCGATTTGGCCATGTCCGTCTGTCTGTATATATACCCCTCAACTTTTAAGATGTCATTTTGAAATTTTGCAAACATCATTTCCTCTTTATGAAGCTGCTCATTAGTCGGAACGATCGGAATCAAGTTCTTGTACGGAAAACTTTCACATTTAACAATGTATCTTCACAAAAGTTGGCACAAGTTATTTTCTAAGATAATAATGTAATATACGAAGAAATTATTTATATCGGTTAACTATAGCATATAGCTGCCATACCAACTGAATGATCGCAATCAAATGCTTGCATGGGAAATTTCCTCACTTTACGATATATCTTCTCAAAATTTGGTGTAAGTTATTGTTCATAGAAATAATGTAATATCGGAAGAAATTGTTTAGATCAGCTGACTATAGCATATAGCTGCCAAACCAACAGACCGATTGGAATGAAGGGCTTGTATAGAAAATTGTCGCATTTGACGTAATATCTTCACGAAATTTTGACGTGGATTATTGCTTAAGGTAAAAATATTTTTATTTATTTATTTAAAAGAGAACTAATTAGAAATTATTAATCCACTTGTTAGAATCAGGACTGGCTACCAGGGTCTTCGGCTCTTAATACTAAGATTATGATGGAAAGAAAAATATTTAGTAAGGTTATTTAGTTGTACGTGGTGTTATATGTCTTTGATGTTACACAGTTTAAGAAATTTATTAATGGCACTGATGTTATCGCTGTTTRTTGYTTTKAGAAGGTCGGAAGGTCTCTTATTCCCAAAGGTTGATTTCCTTAATAAATGCAGTGCAGGGCATTCATCGATGAGGTGAATGACTGATTGGGTAGATAGGTTTTACACCAGTTGGGTTTTGATCTCTGTAGTGATGTTGGTAGCTAGTCCAATCTCGGAGATGTATATTATGGCATCATCTTTTTATATGTTCTTTGATGTCTTTAGTAGTAAAGTGGGGAAAGAACACCAGCGGCTCTCTACTACCTTCTTTTGCATATTTATCTGCTATCTCATTGCCTTTTATACCATCATGCCCTGGTACCCACATTATTTTTCCTTGCTGGATGTTCGGTAAGCCTGCTTCGGCTAAAACGGCTCTGATCGGAGAGGTGAGGAATGCGCGTATGGTTCTTCTTACTGCTGTGTGGTAAGGCGCTTGGATGCATGCAAGGTGAGATTTTGCGCAGTAACCATATATGGCGAGTCCAAAATTAATCTTTGATAACATCAGTGCTTTTACAATATTTACTACATTTGACATATATTAAATTAATTCTAACATATTTACAATGTTCCTTGTAAGTTAGTTTTTTATCAAAAATTATACCAAGTATTCTGAGTGTATTAGTGTGAGGAATTTGGGTATTAGAAAGGGATAGGAAAGGAAAAGTGCATTTATGTTTTCTGCAGATGTTGAACTTTTGTTAGCTGAGATTTTACATCCAGAGGTTTTTAACCAGTTGGATATGTCATCTAGAATTCTCGTGAAAGTTTCTGTCATTAGTCACCGGTGTCACCGAACCATATTTGGTATATGTCATCAGGGTGTTAAGAAAATATTATATACTGAATTTCATTGAAATTTCATTGTACTTAGTGAGATATGGTTTTTGGTCCATAAGTGGGCGACGCCACGCCCATTTTTAATTAAAAAAAAAAAAAACCTGGATGGAGCTTCCTTCTGACATTTCTTCCGTAAAATTTAGTGTTTCTGACGTTTTATGTTAGTCACTTTTAGTGATTTTCAACAAAACCTTTGTATGGGAGGTGGGCGTGGTTATTGTCCGACTTCTTCCATTTTTGAACTGTATGTGGAAATGCCTAAAAGAAACGACTCTATACAGTTTGGTTGACATAGCTATAGTAGTTTCCGAGATATGTACAAAAAAGTTAGTAGGGGCCGGGGCCACGCCCACTTTTCCAAAAAAATTACGTCCAAATGTGCCCCTCCCTAGTGCGATCCTTTGTGCCAAATTTCATTTTAATATCTTTATTTAGGGCTTAGTTATGACATTTTATAGGTTTTC
>NW_017537317.1:86642-89227 GCF_001853355.1 Bactrocera latifrons
TTTGATTATTTACGCTGACAAAAATTTTACGATTCAGGAGGAAGGCTCTAACAAAACTGTAGATTTTGTCTCCAACGCACCAGCGTTCTAATTCTCGTAAAACTATGTGTGCACCAATTCTGTCGAAAGCCTTTTCAAAATCTAGACTAAGGACGGACAGGTGGTTTCTTGCGGAGAGCGTTGTCGAAGCACAGTGTTCAAAATACAGAAGTGGGTCGATGACACCGAGGCCTTTTTTCTTGGCTTACCACATAATTCTCAGGGATATAATTTTTTCAAGCACCTTAGATATACAGGGTATTAGGGATATAGGTCTAAAATTGGGGACGGAAGGGCTGTTTTTGTTAGGTTTAGGGATAGGTATACCAACAGATTTTTTCCAATCTTGTGGAAGGGTGCCTTTATCAAAAATTCTGTTATACAAAGATAGGACTCGGAGTTTAAGGGTATGAGGAAGGTTTTTGAGGAGGGAGTAGGATATTTTATCCGAGCCTGGAAAGCTACCCGGCATAGTAGAAATAGTCTAGTCGAATTCGTGAAGTGAGATTGCTGAGGGAATCTGGAGGGCAAGGTGACGGGTTGTGGTAGGTTTTAGGAATGATTATATTACTGAGAGAGTTGAAATCCATGTGGAAATTAGAATTATGAGAAGCATTATACCATGAACTTGCAAAGTGTTCAGCAATCTCTTTAGGTTAATAGACAGGGCCTTATGTAGAGTGGATAAAATCAATTTTATGGTGTTTAGATGCGCCCGACAGAGCTTTTATATCCGACCGAACCTTTTTAGGACTAGAGGTAGGCTTTATGTTAGCTGTAAATTTTACAAACGATTGTCTTTTTGCATTTTTTAATTCCTTTCGAAAAGTGGTATTGGTTTTTTGTATTGTATTAAGTTGTTGATTGTTCGGTTGTGTTTGTTAACACATATAATATTTTAGACCAATATGGAAGCTTTGTGGAAAACTGTTTAGTATTACTTTGGAGAATGGCTAAGTGTGCAGCTGAGATTATAACAGATTTTATTGTGGATGATAAGTGAACGATACTTAGCCCAATCAGCTTTCTCAGTTAAGAATTTTGCTCTCGGTTTAATGGTATGTAAACTGGGAGTAAACAGGGTGGTTACGATGGGGAACTGGTCACTATTATGTAAATCATTTAATGTCAGGGACGAAAGTTTAGGAGCAATTGAGGCCGATGAAAGAACAATGTCTACGTGGGTGAACGAATTATGTGTGGAGAAGTATGTTGGTTGTTCATCATTCAGAACGACAAGGATTTTTGCAAGTATGGTGTCTTCTAACTCCTGACCTCTGCGGTTTGTAGAACTAGAGCCCCAAAGAGGGCTCCAGGCGTTGAAATCATCCAAACTTATAGATGGTGTAGAAAAGGAATCGGCCATCTTTATGATTTCTCTTTAGTTAAAATTTTGGTGCAGTGGTATGTAGCACGTAAAAATATAATCTCCAAAAAAATTGTTCAGATCGGATTACTATAGCATAGGATTATATACAAACTGAACATATAGTTAGTAAAAGAAATGCACCTGTGAATTAGCTTCGGTGCAACCGAAGTTAACGTTTATTCTTGTTTCATTTTTCTTTTAAATTATTTTATTTTGGTCAGTTTTTCTTTTGCAAATGAGCAATTCTGTGTCGTGAAATGCTAAACCTGTATGCACATCGATCGTAAAAATAGAAAAATTTTGGCAACATATATCCGATTGAGAAACACATTTGTAGCTTTTGAAAACGTTAAACAACAAAATGGTTTAACTTATCTGCACGTTGAGATACAAAGTTTAATGTACTTAGCTCTCTTGTAAATATTTCATCGTTGGGTACGCAAGTTAACGCCACCAATACTCAACAGAACTTACGCATTAAAAAAACAGTAAATATGTAATTGCGTCATTGACACATCGACAATAAGGAGTCGACATCAGCTATCACTTATGGCACGCTTTAATTAAAATTAAGCAGTACGTCGACTGACACCTAAGCTCTGCACTTCCTAGAATGTAGGAAGAAGTTTTGTATCAAGGTTTAAGAAAACCATTGTTGAAAAGAACGGTAAATAAAGATACATATATTAGTTCTATTCTGTTTAGTGCAGTTACTCGTCAGATCAAAGGTGGTTTACTTGTTTTTTTTTTTTTTAATTGGATTTTAGCACCGATCTTTAAGAAATCTTAGCTGTTGTTCTCTCTTTGGAACAGGCATAGCTAAAATTTCTACGGTATATATATTTTTTTTTCTTTTAACGATTGTTTGTAGCACCTAAAATAAAGCGGGTTAGATATAGGGCTATATATTGGGTAGTCGAAAAAGTTTTTTATTTTAAGTATACATATGTATACATCTTGAAACACCAAATGAACAAAATTTCAATATTAACCCAGGAGGGACTGACGTTACCGTGTGGTAACACAGAACATGAATTTGAAAAAAACGTCTGTTTGTGGAATTCAAGTTTTCCCAGTAGAAACCAAAGCTTTTATTAGGAGCTTAAAGCTCCAAATTTGAAATTCGCAACGATTGCTGTTCAGTTGTTAAACGCAATTTGTTGTGAGAGGTCGTTCA
>NW_017537317.1:91692-95142 GCF_001853355.1 Bactrocera latifrons
TTTTTAAGGTAAATGTACACCTGTACCCTGTAGGTCCTAGCGTTACCATATGGTCACAGGTCGTTGTACCGTTATCTGATAAAGTATGACCACAAAAATTATTTTTTTTAATACATTCTAACAACATTAACAAGCCCTCAAAATTTCATCTTCCTACTAAAAAAAAATATTTATCGTCCCTGCTGGGTTAAGCTATACGAGCAAGAAACACGATTGAAAGATTGAAATAGCATTTGGAGTTTTAAAATCATGTTTTCGTTCCAATGTACGTTCTTTACGGTACAAACATTCAAAACTCCATTTTTTGTTTATACATCTGTAATTTTTCACCATATACTTATATTACAAGCTGTGTCATTTTCATAAATGAAATTGAAACATTGCAAGAATGATCAGTCAGTATTCTCGAGGCAGAGCAGCCCGTAAAATTTGTATTAAGACTTTAAATAATTATAATTCTACCAATATTTAATTGCTTCATTACACTTTTCATCTTTATTAACATAAATCAATTATTAACATAAAAACCATAACATTAAAGACAGAATAAAAGTATATTATGTGGAGATCGAGGACATCAACTTGCTGGGCAGCGGCACCTTTCCAATTAAGGGACCAGACATACCAGGTGTATGTCCTTATTTCGTTTGCCATGGTCGTCTTTAAAAAGGGGGTCTCTCATCCGACGCTGGTTGTTAGTTTTCATTGAGGATGTTTTTTTTACATGGCGGGTCCCAAACCCAGCGCACAACCCTATATAGGGGATATTTCGCCTTATCACTTTAGCTCGCCTTCAAACGAATTTTCTTAGCCTACCAAGAGGATACTTTTTCAAAGACCGGAGGCCGTGTCCTGCTTGAGCCATATGTAAAAGAATCGTTTTTGGCCACTCCCAAGTGAATGGCGACCAGAGAACTTTCCTCACTTGCGTGAACTTCTACACATGACTCCATCCTTCTTCTGTCATTATACAAACAGGTGTCGCACTCGCTAACTTTGAAGTCGTATATAACTTCGTCTATCTTGGAAACAGCGTAAACACCACTAACAATGTCAGCCTGGAAATTAAATGCAAGATAACTCTTGCCAACAGGTGCTACTTCGGACTAAGTAGGCAACTGAGAAGCAAAGTCCTCTCTCGACGAACAAAACCAAAATCAATAAGTCACTCAAAATTCCCGTCCTGTTATATGGCACACAGGCTTGGATGATGACAACAACTGATGAGTCGACGTTGTGAGTTTTCGAGAGAAAAGTTCTGCCAAAGATTTCAAATAAAATTTTCATTGCTTTATGGTCCTTTGCCCGTTGGCTACAGCTGTATGAGGTATATGACCTCCACTCCGTTGGAAGGACCAGGTGGAGAAGGACCTGGCTACGCTTATAATATCCAATTGGCGCCACGTAGCGAAAAAAAGAAACGACTGGCGCGCTGTTGTTAACTTGGCTATAATCACGTAAGCGGTGTCTACGCAAAATAAGAAGATAAGAAGGAGATGTTTCAAACTGCAAAACGTTCCATCAACTACAAGTACAATTAAATTTTACAAACTTATTAAACTTTCGTTGCTTTAAACTTTTTATAAGTGGTCTTGAACGGTGCAACAAATCCCTCCGTTTACACATTTTTTTGGTAAGATTTCAATTCGGTTTGCTAAACGCCAAAACTTGCTCACCTTTGAAAGCTGATCGAGTTCAGAAGGATTTGGCGTTCTGAAATTGTCTATCACTTCCAATGAGAGATGAGTTCGGTATCTTTTATCTCTCGTAACATCTTCAAACTTTATTATGCACACAATAGATCCCTATGAAATTTTAAATTTAATTAAATCAATTTAATAAAAAATAGCCATTTTACAAAAATCATATCACGAAATGCTTACAAATGAACTTGCCATATTAAAAACTAAAATCTTATTGAAAAAATCAAAAGGGGATTAATCAACATAGTTGGTACTGCTCACAAATACTTGTTCGAGACAATGGTTGACAATGATAGGAAAGACATTGAACATTACTTAAAATTCATAAGTATAAACACTGAAAATTCTATCACAGCACTGAATCAACAAGTAAAGTTAAATGAGCATTTTTAAAAGACCTTTCAATATTTAAGAGTTCTGGAATATATACAAAAAATTAAAAAAAAATAAATAAGCTGTGACTTCTAAGCATTTTGTTTTTACAAAATCGTAACTAAAGTTACAGAAATAAGAGAAATAGGTGAAGAAACACTTAGGCTGTTTACGATAAGATGGTTATCGGGTTATGTGGTTACGTGATTAAGGAAACAACAACTGGCTACACGAGCACCTGACCGCCCTCTTAATATAATACTCCTACACCCCAACACGACTACACCTTCCATATCATCCACACATCTACCACCATATTCATCATCCACACCTCACACTCAACACACCGGCATCATCTACACCACACACGAGGACACCAAACACAATCAAAAAAAGGACTGGCGGACGGCGCCCAACCAGCTTTTTCATTTGATCCGTGCGCATATAAGTTTCGCCAGTCAGCTGTAATTTTTTTGCCGCTTCTTAATCCAGGCAAAGGTGAGTTTGCCGTGATTTTTTTTTTATAATATTTTTCAATGTCCTTCGTGCCGTACCGGACGGCATAAGTAATAAAAAACACAAAATCTTTTACGGGAACTAAAAATTCGGTGACGGAACAAAAAGTGACCAGACAACGGTTTTGAGGTGACAAAGTGACAAAGACAACGGTGGTGAGGTGACACAGTTAACAAAAAAAAAAAAATATATATATATACATATATATTGTGGGCAAATAACGGTGGTGACATAGTTTAAATAAGACCCGTTGGTGGCAACATATTGAAAAAAATATGTATATACACATATACATATATATTGTATATACATGCATAACTACATTACGTGTGCATATAAGCGCGGTAACAAAACTTAAACGAAGTGTGTTCACAAAAGTGCAGTGATCAAAATAATATATACATACAATACACATATAGTATGTATGTATGTAAAGAGCTAGTGGTTTAAAATCTAACCCACAAGCGAAGAAAAAAAAGAGAAAAGCAAAAAACTTAAAAAAGTGCAGTGAAGAGAGAGAACGCAGAGTAAAATAATAATTACACCTGCGATATACATATGTACATACATATAAAGTGATAGTGCAGGGACATAACCTACGAACAAAAGGAGAAAAGGTCATACAAAAATACGAGCACTGCTACAGCGCCAGCAACAAAAGGTAGGACTGGAGAAACACGAAAAAGAAGGACAGCCACAAGCAGAGAACGTTTAATATAGAGAAGGTTCAATTGCGGACAGGCGTGTGAAYTGTCAAGRGCTAACAAAATTCTATTAGTGGATTTCACCACTTTTGGCTCGGAAGGAGAAATTTTAACAGAGATGAGTGAACAGAGCTGAGCATTGAATGAAAATTATG
>NW_017537317.1:97387-105286 GCF_001853355.1 Bactrocera latifrons
CATTTCTAAACATTGAAATTAGCATAATTTTTCTCATTTATCACTGAAAATGCTCAATTCTGCTATTTTCGACGCTCCTGTTAAATATTGTTGAAATCCGCTTATAGAAAAGAGTACCCCTGCTTTTGTGGTGAAATCCACTAATAGAAAAGAGTACCCCGCCAAAAAATTAAATATCGTAAATTTGGCAACGCGGTGAACCACCTCTATATTAAACGTTCTCTGCCACAAGCACAGGTAACGCACAAGCACAGGCACCCGCACACGGCCCACACAATCTGATACATACGAAGCTCACATTCTCCCCAAAAGCCCCTGGCTTTGATTTAATTTCACAATTTTAAATTTATGGTCTGACCAAAATTCAGGTTAAAAAAGAAAACCATTACCAAAATGTTTCGGTATCCGGTTTAATTTCCGGTAAAAACGGAGAAACCGCAAACAAAGCAGTTTGGTACTGTATATAGCGGATTATTGATTGCCGGTAAATGCTTACCGTTGTGTTGTAACACAGAAACTGTCCCCAAAAAACGATAAAGTATTCAAGTATCTACTTGCACAATTTTCCAGCAATACCCCTTATACTTAATCAAGTATAAGCAGGATTGCTTAAAATAAGCCACGGCAATCATAAGAAAAAAACAACAACATATGCGCAAATAAAATTGGAGATAAAATGCATGCATACATATGTATATGTCACATATATTTCTGAAACATCCAAAGAGCAAACCGTGCTCTTTTACAAGTTTAACCATACCCACATCAATATATTTCAAATATACATATACATATGTGACCTGGTTTACAGAAAGAAATCAAAAAATCCAAAAAATCAATTTTCACTTTTTAGTTGATTCGGATGGAAGATGAGATTTTTAACAGCTGTTTCCCAGAAAACTAGTTTTCGCACGTTAGCTACCTTTTCGTAGACCAGGTCACATATGTACATACATTCATATCTAATATTTAAAGATTATTAAATTCTCTTTTCGCGGCTTCTTATCTTTGCGAACATATGTATGTATATGCGGCGCGATTATAAATATATACATATATACAAAAAAAACCGAGTGAACTTGAGAAAATTACCTGCGGTCGGTTAATTCTCTTTTCGTGGTTTTGTTCGTACGAACACATATACATATATAAATACATGCGTATGTATATATATGCACATACGGGCCCATATAAATCAATATATTCAATATACTTATACTTAAAAAAATACCCAATCGACATTGGGTACAAATTATTTAACAATAAATACATATAACAAAAAATGATTTTTGTAACATATAGAATTTGTACAAAGGTGTACTGTCACGTATAGATACGCTAATTGCTTCAAAGTCCACATTGGCATATGTTCCGCGATACCCCTTGGTTCTTGGCTAACAAAAACAAGCAGGATTGCGTATAAAATATATTCAAAGTCCATATTGGCATAATTCCCGCAATTCCCCTTGATTTTTGATCAACAAAAACAAGCAGGATTGTGTAAAAAAACAAGGCGTAATACATATGTACATACATGCATAATAGCACATAATAAATAAAATATACATAAATACATATATATGTACATATATATTTTGAAATCTCAGCCTATTAAAAGGTTTTATTGATTTTATTTTGAAACTCTTACATATAAAAGAGTATTCTATTCAACATTTTATATACGAAAGTTTTTTAAACATTTACAAGTCTAATTCACTAAGACGAAAAAATCTTAACCACATTTAAGATTAAAGTTAAACACGTTGGACTCACTGAGACGCGCAACTAAAAGCTAATTGCCTGTGCTAAGCTCGATTTTAAAAATTCCGATCACAAGGAAACACGTCCGTTCGCAGGTATATTATTTAATACAATAGCGCTCTTTATTTTAATAGTTCATTAGTTAGCCTAAATGTTAACCTCACGGCTTAGACTAGAGGTAAGTATGTATAGTATACAAAAGAGGGGTAAGTATGTAGTTCTAATTCAATTCAGCAATCTTAAGTTCATGGTAATAGATTATTACACTACAAAAATTGTAAGTATTTTACATGATGTAAAACATTTTATAATGTATTCAAATATTTCAACAAATTTATTTCTTATTTCTTAAAAAAAATATTTTTAGGTTTATAAAGTCGCATGACGCAACACCGGCCACAGGTGTTAGATCATGATCCTTCCATTTCGACAGGCAGCAGGGCGAGCTTGTGAATAAGGCGCTTAATGGTGCCTGCCTTGGTTGTCACGTCTGCCACTCGTACCTTTCCGTCTCGTCCTTCTACGGTTGTGGCGATTCGTCCTAGTGCCCACTGCTGCGGTGGCGTGTTGTCTTCGTGGACGAGGACGAGATCGCCGGGCTGCAGGTTGCGTTTCGGGTGCAGCCATTTGTTACGCTCCTGAAGACTGGTAATGTACGTTTTGGACCACTGTAGCCAAAACTGTTGCTTGGGACAGCAAAGAGGTTTCCATCTCTCGCAATAGCGAATTGGGTTCGTTGACATTTGTGCCGGGGGTAAGGCTCGCAGGGAGCAAAGTATTAGTAGGTGTGGTGGGGTCAATGCTTCGCGTCGTTGGGATCCTGGATTAACGGTGCGAGGGGCCGCAAGTTGAGGATGGCAAGTTTCCCATTATTTGGGTTTGCAACTTCGGCTTATAATGAAAGCAGTGTGTACAGTTTCTTACGGTTCTACAGCATGCTTCTCTTGCATTAATCAGCCATATGCGTTCTCGAAGAAGCGCATCCAACGCTTTGCCCCTGCATGGTGATTTCGAAAGTGCAGGAACCGTAAATAATTGATACCGAAGTGCGAATTCTTATTTAGTAATAATGGAAATTTGTATCGTATGGGAGAGGTGCATTTAAAATTCGACCTCCTACTCGAATTAATTTGAATGAAAGTGACATGTCCGAGTACTCATGCCAAAACGGATTAAGTTTTTGCAAGTTTGCGGGTAGCGTGGTGCCTTTCGTCAGTTTTTGGATTTCATTCGCAAATTCCGAATGTCGAATCACCTGAACAATTTTCAAAAAAACTCAAGTTTAATTCATCTGCAGTCAGAGCTCTTCCCACAGTAGGCATTTTTGGTCGTCTGATCCATCGTAATAAATATGCGACCCCACGAAGCAACTTTTGATGAGAAGAGAATTTTTCAATCAGCTCTATTATAGTGTTATTTTTCACATTCGCAGAAAATGTGACAGCGTTTTTCTTCTTCTCTAAGGCTTCGTTTTCTGGGGAGAGCTGGAAGTGAGAGTTAATTGTCCATAAAGTGGTGTCTTCTAGGAAAAACTGTGGACCGCCAAACCTTATAGAATTATTCAATTCGTCCACGTTACAACCCCGAGACACTTGATCCGCGGGATTTTGTTTTGTTGCCACATGTCGCCAATGTACATTGTCAGTCAATTCTTGGAGTTCGGACACTCTATTTGCGACAAATGTTTGTAATGAAGATGGATACGTTTTTACCCAGTGCAATACAATTTCAGAGTCTGTCCAAAATGTAATTTTCTCGAATCGTCGACTCAACATTGGTGCAACTTGTGACCATAATTTGGCAAGAAGACGTGCTGCCCAGAGCTCGAGACGCGGAAGAGACTTGGTCTTCAGCAGAGCCGCTCTAGACTTTGCAGTAAGCAGCATACATTTGACACCACTAGCAGTTTGGGTACGTATGTATATGCAGCATCCGTACGCTCTTATTGAAGCGTCGGAGAAGCCATGGATTTGGCATGTATCAGTCGACTCTAGGTTTACATACCCCTGGAATGCTAATTGACGAGAGCTGCAATAGGTTGGCTTTGAAATTCAGCCAGTTAGTGTTGAATCGCAATGGAATCGACTCATCCCAATTTAGTTTTTGAATCCGAAGCTCTTGCAATAAGATTTTTGCTTTCGTAACTAGTGGGGCTAATAATCCAAGAGGATCGAAAAGGCGAGCGGAGACTGACAATATGTTCCGTTTTGTGGCTCGCAGATCATTAAAGTTGGCATCCAAAACAAATCGAAACAAATCCCCTTTCGGCAACTAGTGGATTCCTAGTGTTTTAGTTGAATTTTTGTCATTGAAACTTAATGACTTTTCAGTGCAATCAATGAACTGAGTGCGTATTTAGTTATATTAGCATCGCTGAGCATTTGGAAACACCGTGTTGCGAGAAATGATGCAGGCGCAGTGCCGTAAGTGACGGTGTTAAGTCGAAAAATTTGAATTTGAGGGATGCTCTCTACACACAATAAGCTGACAATTTCTGTCTTCTTCGTGCACCAAAATTTGGCGGTACATTTTAGTAATGTCTGCCGTTAAAGCGTACTTGTGTAGACGAAAACGAAGAAGAGTTGAGTACAATTCTTCTTGGATGGTTGGGCCTACCATCAAAAGTTCATTCAATGAAATTTGAGATGAAGTACGACTCGAAGTGTCAAAAAGAACACGTAATTTGGTTGTTGTGCTTTCGGGTCTTAAAACGCATTGATGCGGAATGAAATAGTGTGGCTCACTCGGGATCTTATTGTTTGTTGGGCTCATGTGACCCAGCGCTCTGTATTCATTCATAAAGAAGCTCTGGATCTTTCAATGTTTTATTCTATAGGGCCTGAAATCGCCGAACTGCGATTTCATAGGAGTGACCGAGTAACCTACGGTCAGCCTTAAAGGGCATTCTGACTTGAAGCCTTCCTGAAGGTAATACTTCAGTTGTATTGACGAAAAATTGTTCACACTCGCTTTGTTCAGGTGTGAATTTGTTGCTAATTGTTTCTGAAGGAAGTTCCTCCAGAGCCCCAAATTTTTGAACTACTGAATCTATTGACGTTAAGCCTTCTTCAGTTTGGCGTAATGTGCTATTTACTTCGGGAGGAGGACTAAGACTGCTGACATATTTGCCAGAAACAATCCATCCCAAAAGAGTTTTCTGTAGCGTTGGTGGATTAGGGCCACTTTTAATTTGACCAACCGCTATCAAATCGAAAAAGGTTTCTGCTCCTAATAACATGTCGATATTTTGAGATTTTTGGAATTCTGGATCCGCCAATTTAATATTTTGCGGAATTTTCCAACCATTAATATTAATGGTATGGTCTGGATGATTAGCCGATATACATCGTATAATCCAGAATTCCGCCGAAAATTCATAATTGGCCCCGAGTTTTGTACTTGAATTTCCAATCCCTATGATATTTAAAGTCCTGTCGTCGAATCCGCCGTTTTTGGGCCAAATCCTCCGTCATGAAGTTGACTTGACTTCCTGAGTCCAGCAACGCTCTTGCGGGCAGGTACTCTCCACAGCTTGATAGAATAACTGCTGTTGCCAACATTACCCGATCAGGCAGACTTATTGTACGCATTGCGTGTGTAGTTGTTGTTGGTTGCGGATAAGGTTCAGCAGTGAAGGATACAGGATACTGGTGCAATAATGTGTGGTGGGACCGATTACACACGTGACATCGATCCGCTCTGCATTTCGATACCGTATGTCCCTTACGCAAACAATTTATGCATAAGGATGTTGAACAGATAGAGTTTTAAAACTGGTGCAAGCTGTTAAATAGTGGTCCTTCGGTTTACACTGCTGGCATGTCGGCTGCTGTATTCGCCGCAACTAAAGCGGACTTCGTTACATTCATGTGAGGCTGCTTCACGTGGTTCGCGCTGGCTGCTGCCATGGGTTTCGTTTTCAAAGATGATGCGCCTTCAGCTGATAGGTGCTGGTACCGTCTGTTTAAGGTAGCTTCACAATCCTTCCACAATGGTAGCTTGTCGTAATCCAGCTGCTCTTCCCACTTTGATCGGGTGGCAGAGTCAACTTTTGTCATGACTATGTGAATAATTATCGCATTTGTGATTTGTTTCGCATCGCCCAGCGATAGCAATGAGTCATATACAGCGGACACTTCATCAATCAACGCGCGGAATGAAGGGGCTGATGGCTTAGGGATTGTTGGCAGCCCAAAAAGTTTTGAAATCGTATTGAAAAAAATTAAACATTTATTGTCGTAAACCTTTTTGAGACTTGCCAACGCCTTCGGATAGTTTTCATCTGACATTTGAAATGCTTTTACCGTGCCCAGAGCCTCCTCACCAGATAGACAGTTAACCAGATGGTTAAATTTTTCAATATCTGGGATGTTTGGATCATTGTGAACCAAACTCTCAAATGAACTCATGAAATTTTTAAATTCCGAATATTCTCCCTTGAATTTCGGCAAATTAATTTTTGGGAGGGATTGTTTTAATTATAGATTTTGTTTCTACAATTATGTCCTCGGGTCATGTCGTCTTCATCAATCTCTCAATTTTAGATTGACATTTCATCAATTTCTCACTTTGTGAGTTTAGTATATCAAGACGGCATTCCAATTCGATTGGATTTAATGACATCGTCTTTTCTAGAAGACCCGTTTTTATTCGCAAAATGCTACTTTTCGCCACCGTCCTTTGACGCTTTAATGACTTTGAGTCGATCAACTCCTTACTCGCAGAGAGATTGGCGATAGTTGGCTTTGGCTTGCTCATTTTTGCGTGTTAACTTAAATTTTCGAAAAAAAAACTATACAGGTTTGCAACAGATATATTAAGACTCGATAACGAAAACGAAAAATATATGTATATCGATTCCCAAATATACGAAAGCCAGACCAATAACAATAAAGGTTGGCAACAAATATATAACGATTTTTCTTTTTACTTTTCGTATTTTCCTTTATTCGCACCACTTTCAGTGATTCGCACTCGTTACCTGTTGTGAATGCGTAGGCGGTTTGCCTGCGTTCACTTCCCTTTTGCAGAGAATGCGATAATCGGCGTTGATGCAGCAGGAGTGGGACGATAGTGTTGACGCAAGCCCGTTCGGTACCGATGTGATGTTACCCAAAATAGCTGCTTAACGTTGTTAACGGCCGAAGTTATCGGTTTTTTTTAACGGGTTTCTACCTCTTTTCCGGTACTTTTTAGCGGCACTGGTGACACTCTTTTTTTTTTAACGGCACTTTATGTTTTTGGCGGTTGTTTTTAATAAATTTGCTGTACCGCACTAACTTTGAAACCACATTTAGCGCCTCCGAAAAATATAATGCCTTTATTTAAAACTGCTTGTATTTTGACACTCCACTCTATTTGCGAAAATATGCCTAATTATCCACCTTTTGGTTTTTGTTTCTTTTCTTTTCCTCGTGTTTGCGAACTATTAGGTTGGTGAATTTTGCCAAGCGTATGTCATGTACATATATTATGTATTATTTTTTCACCACACATCACAAATTTTCCCTCAATTTTTTCAACTTTTAATTTAGGTTAATTTGTATTTTATTTTCTTAATGTTTGATTTTACCACTTCGTTTTTATTCACTTCAGTGTATGCCGCATGTGTACACTTCGCAATTATTTTATACGTATATACAAGTGATATATTTTTCACAAGCCACTGCTATTTTTTAATGTAAAGTTTTTTGAATTTATCATATATATATTTTTTCATGTCTTTGTCCAGACATTTATTTTAAGTATTTGTCACTTTAGTCACTTGCACTCGACCGAAGCCGGAAGAAATGAAAAATTCACAGGCAATTGCTCACGCGTACGAAATTAAATTAATACGCTAAGTATTACTTTGAAATTCCTTTCGAAAATTAAATGCACTTTTATAGCCACGCACTGAGTCCCTGCTCGGGCGCCATGAAAAAATCTTAAGCTTATTTAAGATTAAAGTTAACCACGTAGGACTCACTGAGATGCGCAACTAAAAGCTAATGCTAAGCTCGATTTTCAAAATTCCGATCACAAGGAAACACGTCCGTTCGCGGGTATATTATTTAATACAATAGCGCTCTTTATTTTAATAGTTCATTAGTTAGCCTAAATGTTAACCTCACGGCTTAGACTAGAGGTAAGTATGTA
>NW_017537317.1:105326-106669 GCF_001853355.1 Bactrocera latifrons
ACTACAAAAATTGTAAGTATTTTACATGATGTAAAACATTTTATAATGTAATCAAATATTTCAACAAATTTATTTCTTAAAAAAACAATATTTTTAAATTTATACAGTCGCATGACGCAACAGATATTCTATACATTTTTTTTTTAAATGAGCTCAGACTCAAAGGACTACAAACCAAATCA
Organism: Bactrocera latifrons; assembly: GCF_001853355.1. Lineage (NCBI taxonomy): Eukaryota > Metazoa > Arthropoda > Insecta > Diptera > Tephritidae > Bactrocera > Bactrocera latifrons. The sequence continues at coordinate 105,509 of NW_017537317.1, forward strand.
GTCACTCAAAGTTCCAAAAATGATTGCAGATGAAAAAAGCCCATGTACACYTGCTGAAGCTACACGCTCAAAGCAAGGTGCTACAAAGCAAAAAAAGCTTAAAGATATTTCATATACAAAATTCATTGCTGAGAGTGGTAGTTTGATACGATACTGCCCTCGATTCTCATCTTCGCTGATTCAAGACAATTCTGAATCGGTATTAGAAATCCAAAAAGACAATTTAGACAATTTTTGGACGCGTCTCCAAGCTGCATATGACGCAATCGTAGAATCTGATGATTCAGATCTGACAGAAAACTTTAAATCCTCGGCTTAGACCAAGTATGAACACTGCCTAGACCAGTTCGAAGACACAAAGGCAATGATTTCTGATCAACTAAAGCTATTAAGAGCAATTGCACCTACTCCACAACCGAGAGTAGAGCTGCCACAAAGACAAGCCCAAGAGGCAAATTCAGGCATCCACCTTAAGGTGCCCGCATGTGACACAAAAATTTTTCATGGCCGTACTTCCAGGACATGTTCACAGCCGTTTACATCAACCACCCAAAATTATCTAATGCACAAAAATTGTATCACCTCAGATACAAAACCAAAGGTCAGGTAAGCGTAATAGTTAAACAGTTCGCTCTCAATGACGAAAATTTTAATTTTACTTGGGAAGCTCTAAAAGCACGTTACGAAAACGAGAGAATATTGGTCGACAAGCAAGTGACGATACCAATTAAATTACCAAGTATTCAAAAAAAATCAGTGAAGAATTCATAAAGCTTCAATCCACGGTTTCAAATTGTGTGTCGGTTTTATCGACACAGAATATTCACACAGATAATTGGGACCCCATTCTGGTAAAAATATGCACAGCTGCATTGCCAAAAAAATCGTTACTTTTGTGGGAGCAATCGCTCTCATCGCGAAGAAAGTGCCCAACGTGGCAGCAAATGAAAGAATTTCTTACTACCCAATATGAAATTGCAGAAAGGGTAGATAAAACAAGAAAAAACGTTAACTTCAGTTGCACCGAAGCTAAATACCCTTCACAGCACTGCATTTCTGTTAGTAATTATGTGTTCAGTTTGTATGGAAGCTATATGCTACTGAAAATTTTTTTCGGAGATTATATTATTACCTTAAGCAGTAATCCAAGTCAAATTTCGT
>NW_017537317.1:107124-112966 GCF_001853355.1 Bactrocera latifrons
GACAGACAGACAGACGGACATGGCTAAATCGAATCAGCTCAACATACTTATCATTTATGTATATACTTTATAGGGTCTCCGACGCTTTCTTCTGGGGGTTACAAACTTCGTGACAAACTTAATATTCCCTGTTCAGGGTAAAAAAATAATCAGATCAAAAAACGAGCAAGTAGCCACAATAATTTAAATAGAAGCTTTTTCAAAAATCAATCGTTCACATCCGAACATAAACCAACGTCATGCGAACTGTGTAGAGGAGGTCAAAAAAATTAATACTAGCGATCGAAACAATTTCACAAGAACGAAAGAACTATGTACCAACTGTTTGTCACATGAGCATACGCAACAGGTTTAGTTGCGACAACAAATTCTGAAAACTGCCAGGAAGCACCATGCTGCTCAAAGGCAGTAAAAACCCAAACGCTACATAGCGAAAATCATAGTAGGGTACTATTACCCACAGCAATTATCTCCATCGAACACCGAAGAGAACTGTTTAAACTCAGAGCCTTAATAGACCAATGATCACAACGATCATTTATAGCGTCTAGGGCACAACACAGGCTACAGTTGCCAACAAAACTGGCCAATTTCGAAATCACGGGAATGGGCGGAAGAGTTGTTCAAAACTCAAATCAAATCTGCCTCATTACCCTCCTTTCCCCCAAAGCGGATAAGTGCATACAAGCAGAAGCTATTGTCTTCAATCAATTAACCAATATGCTACCAAGCTATCACATAAATAGCAAGCATTTGCAAAAGGTTTCACACCTAAAGCTAGCCGACCCAAACTGGAACACCCCCGCTCAAATAGATCTTCTATTAGGCAGCGATATCATACCACAAATAATACTCGAAGGTATTGAGAAAATCACCAATACACTTCTGGCGCAAAATACCATTTTCGGATGGGTCCTAAGTGGACTAGTCGCGGAACCAGTTAAGACATTGACAACTCAAGTTGAGGAAGTCTCCAACGAGTACCTCAATTCACAATTGAAAAACTTTTGGGAATTAGAAGAACTCCCCCCCCATATCAGTCACAACTCCTGAAGATCAGTATTGTGAGGACTTTTACAAAGCCACAACTACTGGATCGGAAAATGGTCGGTACGTCGTACGACTACCAGTTAAACAACAATTTCCTAACACACTCGCCCTAGGTCACTCTCGCACCTTTGCAATACAGCAGTTTTTAAGTATGGAAAAACCTACTTAAAAAGGGACTCAAATCTAAATATGATGGTGTGTTAGAAGAATACCTCCATTTAAATCATATGGAGGAAGTAAACCCAGGGGAGAAAATCGTAGACGGCAAATACTACTCCTTCTATCTGCCGCATCAGGCAGTAGTAAAGCCAGACAAAAAAAACAACAAAAGTAAGAGTTGTTTTTAATGCTTCGAAAACCACCAGCTTAGGGAATTCCCTAAATGATATCTTATTTACGGGACCTACACTCCAACCAAATTTAATGCTTTTGATATTAAACTGGCGTATATTCAAATACGTATTCAATGAGGACGTTGAAAGGATGTATCGGCAAATAGTCGTACATAAAGACGACCAAGATTTTCAACGTATTATGTTCCGAAGATCCCCCACCAGTCCTTTAAGCGACTTCAAACTAAAAACAGTTACATTTGGCGTCAACTGTGCACCATATCTCGCCATTCGAACACTCCACGAATTGGCAGACAACACAAAGTCAAAATTTCCTCTGGCAACTGAAGTGTTGAAAACTCAAACGTATATAGGCGATATTCTGTTTGGAAGTCACACTCTTCCACAAGCATACGAGGCCTTATCACAGGTAATAAAAACCCACAATTCCACAGAGTTTCCATTAAAAAAGATTACGGCAAACCACCCAAATATACTCAAAAATATTCCAAACGAAAATTTGTTAGACACTAGTTTCCTTATATTCGAAAAGGAAAGTACAACATAAACACTAGGCTTCAATGGAATGCGATATCGGACCAGTTCTTATAGACGACAGAGTCCATATCCGCATTATCAGCCATCACAAAAAGACAGATTTTATCTTCGGTGGCAAAACCACCGCGACCCCGCAGGATGGATTTCGCCAATTATGATTCAAGCTAAAATCTTAATACAAGAATTATGGCTAGACGGAACCGACTGGGACGAGCAAGTGAAACCTCTTCGCTTAGAAAAATGGTCCCAGTTAGCAAACAATCTGAACGATATTTCTCAGATACAAATTCCGCGATGGGTGAACTACTCCCCCGAACACAAAGTCGAATGCCTCTGAAAAGGCATACTGCGCTACTAGGCATCTTCACGTGCAAGATTTGCACTGCGCACAAACAGAAGATGCGAACGGAGATTATGGCAGCACTTCTACCGGAACGCTGCAATTTCGCTCTACCTTTCACCACAACAGGTGTTGATTTTGCAGGGCCTATCCAGGTAAAGGCGTCTATGTTAAGGTCTCCCACTCTCATGAAAGGCTATGTGGCTGTCTTTGTATGTCTCACGACAAAGGCAGTACACCTTGAGCTAAGTAGTAATCTGACGACGAAGGCTTTTCTCGCGGCATTTGCTCGCTTCGTCTCTCGACGTGGCTACCCATCTAAAGTCATGAGTGATAATGGCAAAATTTTCATTGGAGCTCAACGAAAAGTACGCCCCTCAAGGTATCAATTGGCAATTTATACCCCCAAGCGCTCCTCATATGGGCGGTTTATGGGAATCAGCTATAAAAAGCTTCAAATCCCATTTCAAACGGGTAGCTGGAAATTATAATTTCAATTACGAAGAGTTCATCACGTTATTAAATCGAATTGAAGCCGTTCTCAATTCACGGCCACTCACAGTACTCTCGCAAGACCCCTCAGATTTCACTGCCTTAACTCCAGGACATTTTCTAAAAGGAGCACCCATCCTGGTCATTCCTGAGCCAGGCGTGGAGTCGCTATCTCTATTAAATCGATGGGAAYGAATTAAAATTCTCCATCATGATTTCAGCTGCCGATGGAATAACGAATAAAGGATCTCCACAAAAGATACCGCTAGAAGACTCCTGAGCAAGCACCTAAATTTGGAGACTGTGTCCTCATTCATGATGATAGTCTACCCCCTACCGAGTGGCGGCTGGGCCGCATAGAAAAGATACATTATGGCTCCGACGGTTACATACGAGTTGTATATCTCCGTATGCAAAACGGAACACTAACCAGACCGCTCATGAAGCTGTGCTTTTTACCAATCACCGACGACCCCGAATCCGAAAACCGAAAAAACCAAACCAATATAATAAAATCACTAAATTGACCACTAAAACGAAAAACACGGCCGTAAAAACCGTTTGAATTAACACGCCGTATCAAACAATCAAGAATATTTACAAATAATTGTCGATCAATACGACGACATATTCATGCCACATATCGTGGCACGGTTGCCCATATCAATTTATATCACAGACATGTATACACAGATCAGCGTTGTGGCAACGCTGCAACAGCTGCAGCACCTTTTAGGCTAAACAGTCGTTTAGGGGTGCCGGGATGGCTAAATGAGCACCTGACCCCCCTCTTAATATAATACTCCTACACCCCACACATACACACCATATTCAATACGACTACACCATTCATATCATCCACACATCATACTCCACACATCTACACCATATTCATCATCCACACCTCACACTCAACACACCGGCATCATCTACACCACACACGAGGACACCAAACATAATCAACAAAAGGGACTGGCGCACGGCGCCCAACCAGCTTTTTCATTCGATCCGTACGCATATACGTTTCGCCAGTCAACTATAAGTTTTTTGCCGTTTCTTAATCCAAGCAAAGGTGAGTTTGCCGCTAGTTTTTTTTATAATGTTTTTCTAACAGCAAATTGCGGTATGACAAAATATCCAACTTTGACCAACCTAGGCCCTCGTTTACAGATTATGTGGTTGTTTGCTTATTTGCAGTGTTCGAAAGTCGTTGGATTTTTACTAAATGGCAGCACAAAAAATAAATAAAACTAAGCGAAATTCTGCTATTAACAGCTGTTTTTTGTTTACAATTGCATTGTGACACTGTTCAGGGATGAAGATGTCTGCAAATTTTATACAAAGAATCTTTTGAACCCTTAAAATTGGGATTATTTAATAAGCACATACCTTCCATAAAGTCCATTTCTTGAATAGCAGCACTTATTTCGAATTCAATTACGTTGCTTTTTAAACTTTGTTTAGGCATTTTATAAGTAGGAATTTCATTGAACTTAAACTGTAAACAATGAACAGCTGTTTGTGTAGAAATAAGCAAATAACATAGGATGTTCACGGAGCATTGAGGTTATTTTTAATCTAATAACCACATAGCCCGATAACCACCTTACCGTGAACAGCCTAACTGTCACTAAAACATTTAAATATCATAGATTTAATTCAAAATTGTGACAAAAGGGAAATACATTATTAAGATTGCACGTTTAAACTAGTTCAGCAATCATTTTCAGTTGTAAAAGGAATATTTCAATAAAATCCGATACGAGAGGAAATATATTTAATACTATAAGAATAAAGCATAGGTACTATATTTCATCCACAATTATAATTTGTGTAATCATATTATTTGGCTTAATTATATGTATAAGTATTTAATAAGAAAACAAACAAAAACCCAGGACGGTTTTGTATCTCAACGGGGAGGAGTTGCGTCACTATCGATTGGAACCGATAATGCTCCTATACAAACACCCAAGCCGATAGAAATTGAGTGAATAAATTAAATCTTAAAATCTTTTGAACGTCTGATTTTATTATAGCCGATCTTCACACTTACATTTCTTTTATAATGCTCTGCTTATCAATACTGTCCAAGTACTAATATGTGTGTAGGTATCAAGAGACACTACTGCACTGCAATCAGTTGCTACAGAGTATTATAGTTTTGTTCACCCTATCTACAGGGTTATACGAGTATACGTACATAAGTGAACAGGATGACGACAAAAGTTGAAATTCGGTTGACTGTTTGTCTGTCCCTCCGTCCGTTCTTGTATTGTGTAACTTGAGTAAAAATTGAGATATCTCGATGAAGCATGGTATCTGAGTTCCTTAGTACAAAGCAAAACTTCGAGTTCGTAGATAGGCGTAATCAGATCACTGCCGCGCCCACAAACCGCCATTAACCGAAGACATATAAAGTGCCATAACTAAGCACTAAATAAAAGGTACAAAGCTTTAATTTGGTACAGAGGATCACAGCAACAAGGGCACCTGTGGATAAATATTTTCAAAGATCAATGCACATATATCCTAAATATTTTATGCTACAAGAACCACATTTGGTGATTGCATATCCTATAAAAACTTCTACCGATAGTGCAAAAATGGATAAAATCGTAGGATAACACTGCACATTTACTGAAAGTGCGATAAATCGATAACTATAATAGAGCTTATGGCTAACAGATTTGGGCAAAATTTTGTATTATTCTTACATTCTTAGGCAACCCTTCTCGTGCTCAGCTGTGAATTTTGGTGCTCTGTCGAATTTATTTAATTTATATTCAAGACTTAATTGTGCAAATATTTGGATTAATTGATCTTTTAAGATAAGTATCAGTGTTATATTGTGCTATTGAAGCTTTTGAATTTACTTTTATTCTGTGTTAGCTAATTTAAATTTATTGTGCCGAGTCATTTTCAATTTTTTTTTGTGCTACAGTTTAAATAGTGCAATTGTTAGTGTTAATTTACATTGCTTACTTAAATTTCTCTCTTGTTTTTATTCGTTTCCATCTTTGTCCACAGCTGTTCGCGAGTTTCTTACTTTTCGTGTGTTACAGTGCAT
>NW_017537318.1:0-1495 GCF_001853355.1 Bactrocera latifrons
GTGAAATGCACTCATCCAAAACAGTAAATATCCCAAAATTGAAATATCCCTAAATTTTTGATATCGTGAACCTTCTCTATAAATATACGTTCTCTGCAAATATATTAGAATAAAATTGACAACATATGCAGTTTATTTGTCGTTTTTCAAGTCAAGAAACGTGGCAAAGAAAATATTCAATATTCCTCTGATTTATGTGTACAGTGAATCCCGGTTAAGTAGTGTTCCACTTAAATGAAAATCATTCCTCTTAACTGCCCATATCTTGCATCTCAGGGTTTGTTTTTTGAAATTAATAGAAATTATTTTTTTAAGTACCACTCGCTTAAGTATCCGCAAAAATCTGCGTCGATATGTATGCACGTTCATGCGGAAACATATATAAGTACGCTGGTTTATGGGAGAAGCTGTTGCAGCGGAAAGGGATTTTCTACCAACAATACAATGTTGTGACGCTTTGTCGCCGCGTCGGTCCGTCGACACGTTAACTCGTTGACATGAAAGCAAAAACGCGAGTTTTACATATGTACTGCATCTAGTCAAATTTACAAACATTATATATATTTGTTTACATGCCCACATAAATATATGTATGTAGGCACATGTGCGACTGCTTTTTCTTTTAGCATGATTTCGAAACTTTTAATAACCAAAGCAGATATACATACATACATACATATACATATTTTTGTATATATGTAAATACATATATGACCTGTCAAACTTAAGTAGTATACTTAAGTAGTACTACTTACAAAGATTTTATGGAATACATCATAAAATATGTAAATTTTAAAATATACACTTATGTGGTTTCATAAAAAATACCGATCTATAAATTATAAGCAGAGTAGTTTGTGCATAGTAAATAAGCGATCTGTAAGCATAAATTCCTTTATATTGAAATTAGCATTATATTTCTCATTTAACACCGAAAATGCTATTTTCTGCTATTTTCGAGTCCCTGCTGCAAACATTTGTGAAACACGCTTAAAATTTGTCTGTGATGAAACTCCCTCATCTCTGCGGAGAAACCCTTCGAAAAGTTACGATATCTGAAACGTGAACCTTCTCTATGATAAACGTTTTCTGGAGAAGGTTCACGATTAGAGTTATTTCACTTTTGGGACATTTACTGTTTTGGAGCGGGTTTGAGCACACAACAGAAAAATTATTAGCTTTGGAATTTATCCAAAGTATTTTATTCATTCCGGATAATTGCGGTAAAAGTAAGTTTTACCCGTCGGAATTAAATAAAAACTGTCTACAAGTAATCCGGTTTTGCGTGCGTCGCGTAAAGTGTTCGTAACTTTAATAAATATAGTTTAAAAAATTAAAAAACACGCTTTTAAAGCATATCAAACTAAAAAGTGAAAATAATTCTTTGTATAAACTAACAATAATAATGAAGGAAAAATTCTTGGATTATTGTGAAAATAGCGTGGAATGCTCGATGTATGAAAAATATGTCACAAAGCACTCCACGCTTTTCTCA
>NW_017537318.1:11430-18385 GCF_001853355.1 Bactrocera latifrons
TACCAACTACGATACGTGGTGTGTACAAATGCAATGTGTTTTGGTATACGCGGATATTTGGACCGTGGTTAGTGGTGATTTTGCTAGACCAGAGGATGCGCTCTTGTTGGCCAAGTGAAAAGTCGAAAACGAGAAGGCTTTTTCAAACATTTATGTTAAGTGTAAATTACGAAAAGTAAGCTTATATAAACGGCTACTCAACCTCAGTATGAGTGAAGGTGTGTCAATGTTTCAACATATATTGAGGTTTCTTAGCGTTTCAGACAAATTAGCKGAGCTAGATATCAAGTTAAATGATGAGCTGCTGGTTATCATTCTATTATCCAGTTTGTCGAGAAATTTCGAGAGTTTCGTCATTGCGATGGAGACGCGTGATTCATGACAGTTGTGACGGGTTTCCAAAGATCATCGTGGTGAATTGATAGTGGTGCCTGTACTCACATATGCAGTGAGCGAAGAAAAGTAAATGCTACAGAATACCAGTCTTTTATTGGCGCGTTGATGTATTTAGTAGTAACGACAAGGCTSGACATCTTACATTCAGTCAGCAAGTTGGCGTAAAGAAATTGCGATCCTCATATCGAACATGAGACAGCGGCAAAACATGTACCAAGGTATCTTTCTGCAACGAAAAATTTTAAGTTTCATTTTAGAAAGACGGGTAGCAAGCAGAGGGCTTCGTAGATGCAGATTAGGGTAGCAGCGTAGATAAAAGAAGGTCCTATACCAGCTATGCATTATGCCTGGCAGGTTGTGTATTCTCTTGAGTAAGAAACAGATGACAGTTGCCTTAAGCAGTACCGAAGCTGAATACATGGCGTTATTGGCGGCAGCTAAAGAGGCAGTTTATTTGAAAAATTTGATGCATGAAATGAATTGCTACAATAGCAAGGGTGCGTTCACAATGTATGGTGATAATCTGAGTTCACTACATTTAGTACAGAATCCAGATTACCACAATCGAATTAAACATATATATATGAGATTTCATTATATACGACAAGCTGTAAAAAATTATGTAATTGATTTAAAATACTTAAGCACAGATAATATGCCAGCAGATATTTTAACTAAAAATCTTTGTAAAACAAAACATGTAAAATTAATTGAATTACTTGGAATGAAACAATAATTTTTTTGATATTGAAGAAATAATCATTGCTGTTGGGGAGGAGTGTTGAAAAATCGGGCGAGGAATGGCCATAGTTTTCCCCTTACAACAACAACGTTTTCGGTTATGTTTAAGATTTTTGTAATCCATTTTGTTAGCTCTTAATAAACTACTGATGTGAACGGTGATATGGAATTTATCCAAAGTGTTTTATTCATTCTGGCTCCCTGCGATAAAGGTAAGTTTTACAACATTTCCGAAAAGTGGTAAAAATTTTAATTTTTTTACAATATCGAGAAAAATTAGGTAAAAATAATCATAATTTTAATTCTCTTAAATTTTATTTTTTAATTTTTAAATAAATTAATATTTCAAAAAAATTATTTTTATTTCCACTATTACAAAGTGAAGATGTGCCAAATGAACTTCATTTCTTGAAAGAAAATTGATAACCTTTTTGAAATATGCATATTCGTATTATTTCGTTATCATTTCCATATTTGTACCMATAGAATTTCGATGACATATACATATGTATGTATATTATTTTTTTGGCACATTTGTCTGTATGTTTACGAAAGCAAATGCGAGCCACATACATATGTATAAACATTCGTAACAAGTGCTGCGTGCATTTTTTCGCATCTCCGTTGTTACGGTCAACCAATAGCCGAATTGCTGGTAGAAAATCCGAGCTGTGCCGAAAGAAACTAAAAACGATCGCCGATTGTTACTGCTTCCCTCGCTGTATGCTTTTATATGAGCTTGCGTACATTTCAACGCTGATTTTTGCGAGCCACGAAAAAATATTTTAGAATTGACAAATATTGTAAATCGACATGGCTATGTTGCCACTTTTCTCACTTCTTTCTTAGAACAAACACCACAAAGATGTTCAATTTATGATTTTTAGCTAGTGGAATTTGCGCCTGCGATTATGAATGAAATCGTTTTTGTTGTAAAATTTACTAAATTTGGGCTTTTCCAAATCGGCTGCCATATTGACTTGTGTTGCTTGTGCTATTTGAGCAATTGTTGTTTTTGTAGAACAATGCTCAATTATTTGTTGGTGACATATTCCCACGTGTACGCATATGTATGTTTGTATGCTTGTGCATTATTTGTTCTGAAGTGCATACAAATACATATATAGTATGCACATATAAGTAGTTATACTACGTATGATTGTATGAACATGCGATTAATGTGCGCACATGTAACATATTGATAAGTGCTAAAATAATTTTTGAATTTCTGAATGCGTATATGCTTATACATACATATGTATGTACATATATCATATGAGCAGATAATAATGTTAATATGATAGACGATATACATATACATACATACTTATATATTGTTGTGATAAATTAGTATTAGTAAGAAACATAATACAAAAATTTTTTAAAGGAAAGAATAGTATGTAAAAATCAAATAAAATTATTAAATATGCTAGTCCAAATTGACTGTAAATATTACTATGAATGCATTCATACAAAATTATACTCATATCATAAATCATTTTACATGCCAATATAGAAATGCCGACGGCAAAATGCAAAAACATACATATTTGCATACATTGTGAATGCAAAAATTGATACATGAAAATATCACAATGCTTTTGTTGGGCGTATCAGAGCATGCATAAATACATATATTTATGTCTCTTCATATTCTCTGCTTGGGTATACATGCCACATACATATCTTTATTTCTCTTCATATTCTCTGTTGAGTATGTGGGGAACTTTTAAAAATGTTAACATTTCACAGCTCGAATTCTGCGCTTGTGAGATGAATTCTTTACTATAAATCTAACAAATGTTCGCTGTCGAATAGGGTGGGTCGATTCCGGACTTCTTTCGACTCGGGATTTCTAATAGTGCGGAAARGTTGCCTTAGTACTTCCTGATTCGAATGTAACTTTTTGTTTTGAGATCGGATTGCATCTTCAACCCCAACTCCGGCCTTGAAATTTCAGAAATTCGCCTAAAATTGTGAAATTGTCTACCTAGCGCCTGATATACGCATCTCATGGCAAAATGTATAACACAAAAGTTATTTGTCACGTCATTTGCTACCGAAATGGTATATGTGATCATGGCTGTAAGATGAACCGTTCSCGAGATACGAGCGAAAATGCGGCGCGCCACAGCGTAAGGTGAAAATTGTTGCAGCTCTCATCTAATCTGTATTGGTCACCCAGAACCGCGTGGAGGTGGCTGCTTTTCAGGTTTCTCCCAAGCCCAACCAAACCAACCAACCATATATCAGGCTTCTTTTAGTCTGAATCTGTGTCAAATTTATTGATAAAATCAGATTTTGTACTAAACTTTGGCAATTGTTGCCTAGATTTCAGTATAGAGCGTATAAAATGATCCCGAAATTGGAGGCCAATAACTTTAGAAGATGCCTCTGTCACCAGATTGACGGTTCTCTCGACTGCCACGGTGTGAGAGGGGAATTCACTAAATTTCTATACCTCTGCAGTGTCACCCGACAGCGCTTTTATGAGTTCTTCGTTAGAAACTGAACAAAACTGGTGGAGCAGTCAAGGTAATAGTCTTCCAGTTAATCATATCGTAATAATCATTAGCCTTGAAATTCAGCTTTGGCACTTTATTACATCTAACCCTTCCATTTACAGTGTCAGACTCAGCTTCTCTGGTTGCCAGGAGTAGGCCAAGGGCAAACTTTCTGATTTCTATCCGTTCGTTAGTCATCATACTAAGGAGAATGTTTTCTGGAAGAGCAAAGAAAGCATTCTGTTGAATGGATGAACCGACAACCTTGCGCAGTTTAGCAGGTAAGTATCTCGACCTTTGAATTGCAGCATAGAGATGGCGCGAGCCATCTTTGTTTGAACTGTTGAATCTTATTGAGAACCACAAAGGTGAGTAAACTGTAAGTATGTACTTGACCAAAATCTTTATTTTCTTTGTTGGTTTGTCAGTAGAAATTTATAATCTCAGAATTCTATTTGCACAGGTGAGCCAGCGAGATTTGCACATGTTACCTTGACGGGAAATAACAGCTTATAATATTTTATAGAGATAAACTTGGTCTGTGCTAAGTTGGGTCGGATTAATAACCTCAGAAGGTAATTGGCAGGATGGACAACTTTCAAATTTGACAACAGGCAACTTCTCACAATCAGGGAGCAGTTTACCTATGTCGCCAGAGAATGTGTTTGGACTCTYTGAGACACCATCTATGTGTTCGAAAAGAGYACGAAATGGAAGTTCGTTGAAATGTRGAAGACAAACAAGCCACTGTAATGGCCTACCTATTCTTTYTTCTAGTTTACGAATGATTCCACCCTTCCAATCATGTTCCGCATCAACTGAATTGTCTTGTAAATGTTACCATATACCTTGCGTCTCATCCTCAGCTGACCCGGAAGGAGAGGTGACGTGGCTAAAGTAATGACAACCAGGTTCCGCTATAAGAAAAATATGTTCGGTAGTACTTTTCACCTTCGCTGACTTGTGTAAGTGTTTTGTCTTTGCGCCCGTCAAAATAAAGCCTTAACTCCAACACTTTTTTGTTGCCCGACTAATCTTGCATTTGTCAGTGACAAAGCCAGCCTGATCCTCTGATATCAAACCTGCGTTTTTGGCATCCAGAAAAGCAGATGAAACAACCAACGCCGCTGCTCTATCACTTACTCCAAATCTTTGGGCAGCTAAAGCAGTGTGTTCTAATACTAGTGTGTCTTGTTTGGTTTTGGAGGATGGAAGAGAAAATTCATCATCAGCATTGTTTTTGGAAGAATCAATGTGCGACGCACCTGCATTGTTTGTCGTCTGTATGAGAGTCTGGCTGATCTGAATGGTCACGTGTTCTAGCTGATACTTTTCTGGTAAGTGTTGATGTTGAATGACGTTTTGAAAGCTTTTCTTTACGTTCATTTTTCTTTGTAATCTTTTTTATTTCAGGTAGATCAACACTTCCATTGCGACCAATTCTTCTGGTTCTCTGGCCAACAGAAATGGTTGTTCATTGATAGGAACTTTCCTTTCCTTTGGGCAAGTGCAAGGAGAAAAATAAATGCATTTGCAAGCAGCGATGTCAAATAACTTTCCGGCAGAAGAGACAAAGTCGTCTCTTTTAGAGCTCAAACCTATTGGGTTCCTTAAAAACATTTGTTTAAGAGTCAGAAATTACTTATGGTATGTGGTGAGCATTTGTACAACTCTGGTGTGTGAAACTATCGGAATAGATGACTTTTTGAAAATATTTTCAACCTTTTTTGCAACTATTTCTGTAACCCCTTTACTCCTTGGTTCATAGTCGTCGCCTCGGATTCGCCCTATACGAAATATTTCAAACTGATAACACAAAAGAACATCCTGGTAAGTAGGTAACTGGGACTCAGAGAGGTTGTACGGATATATGGAAAACACAGGACATTTCTGTCTAAATTTAAATTCAGATACAGACATTTTCAGTTCTGTATTCTGTTGAGAGAATATAAGTGATAGCGCTCGGCGAAATCAACGACAAGAGTGAATTAACTCGATGAAAAAATATTTATGTGGAGATGTGTGTAACGTAGGTGAGTGATAGCACTCGGCGAAAATCAACGTCCAGAGGTGTGGCCGCATGCCGATTTTCACCTTGCGCTGTGGCGCGCCGCATTTTCACTCGAATCTCGGGAACGGTTCGTYCTACGGCCATGATCACATTACCTACCATTTCGGTAGCAAATGACGTGACATATAACTTTTGTTTTATACATTTTGCCATGAGATGCGTATTTCAGGCGCTAGGTAGACAATTTCACGATTTTAGGCGAATTTCCAAAATTTCAAGACCGGAGTTGGGGTTGAAGATGCAATCCGATCTCAAAACAAAAAGTTGCATTGGAATCAGGAAGTACTAAGGCAACTTTTCCGCACTATTAGAAATCCCGAGTTGAAAGAAGTCCGGAATCGACCCACCCTACTGTCGAACCTGCACCTTCTCTATGCTTTAAGTTCTCTGCTCATTGTGTTGTTGGTAGAAAATCAGAGCTGTTCCGAACACAAACCAACGATCGAAAATTGCCACTGCTTCCCTTGTCGCTGTAACAGCTTCTCAAACAAACCAGCGTAAATATGTATGTTTCTGTAAGAAGTTACATACATATCGACGCAGATTTTTGCCAGCCGCGTAAAAATATTTTTTACATTCCTTGACAAAGACAGTCAAACCCGGAATGACCAGGGTTTACATATTATGCAAGCAGCTCACGACTTCCGGTCTTTAACCAAGTATCCTCTGAGTAGCCTAAGAACATCCTTTTCTAGGCGAGCGTAAAAAACCACCCCCAATGAAAGGAAACAGCAAGCCTCGGATGAGTGACCCCCCTTTTGATGACGACCATGGCAAACGAATTAATATGATTTGAAGGCATGCATCTGGAATGTGCGGTCCCTTAATTGGGAAGGTAAAAATAAAGGCTGACATCACCGCCGTCCAAGAAAAGCGATGGACGGGACGAGAACGGAGACGAGTAGGACCTTGTGGCATTTACTACAGTGACCATATAAAGCAGCGCAAGTTTGGTGTGGGATTCGTGGTGGGAGAGAAACTCCATCGCCGAGTACTATCATTCACCCCTTCACCCGAAATATGGTTACCTGTAGTACTAGATTCTAGCATAAGAACATACATAAACTACTTGATTCTACCAAGATTTGCACCAGCCTCTGTCGCACGCACGCCAAATAACACAAGGAAGGCTCGACGTCGATAAGGTGCAATCAAAACAGACAGCCGAACGATTTTCTACTCGGCTTGCACTCCTGCTCTCTGAGAGCACTCGTCAACAACTCGGTATAAGGGAACTGTGGGA
>NW_017537318.1:19165-30702 GCF_001853355.1 Bactrocera latifrons
ACTGATTGGACCTTATCAGTGTGGCTTCAGACCTGGAAAATCAACAACCGGCCAGATATTCACCATGAGCCAAATCTTGGAAAAGACCCGTGAAAGGAGAATCGACATTCACCACCTCTTCGTCGATTTCAAAGCTGCTTTCGACAGCACGAAAAGGAGCTGCCTTTACGCCGCAATGTCTGAATTTGGTATCCAAAAGCTCCGTCGGGAAGGACCTCTCCGAGCCGTTCGATACTAAGCGAGGTTTCAGAGAAGACGACTCCCTATCGCGCGACTTCTTCAGCCCACTTCTGGAGAAAATAATTCGAGCTGCAGAACTAAATAGAGAAGGTACTATCTCCTATAAGAGTGTACAGCTGTTGGCGTATGCTGAGGATATTGATATCATCGGCCTCAACTCCCGCGCCTTTAGAACTGCTTTCTCCAGACTGGTAAAGGAAGCAAAAGAAATGGATCGGGCAGTGAACGAGGGCAAGACGAAACTGCGCCTTTAGAACTGCTTTCTCCAGACTGGTGAAGGAAGCAAAAGAAATGGGTCGGGCAGTGAACGAGGGCAAGTCGAAATATCTCCTGTCATCACACAAACAGTTGTCGTACTCGCGACTTGGCTCCCACGTCACTGTTGACAGTCATAACTTTGAAGTCGTAGATAATTTCGTCTATCTTGGAACAAGCGGAAACACCACCAACAATGTCAGCCTGGAAATCCAACGAAGGATAACTCTTGCCAACAGATGCTACTTCGGACTGAGTCGGCAATTGAAAAGCAAGTTCCTCACTCGACCAACAAAAGCCAAATTCTATAAGTCACTCATAATCCTGCTATATGGTGCAGAGGCTTGGACGATGACAACAGCTGATGAGTCGACGTTGCGAGTTTTCGAGAGAAAAGTTCTGCGAAAGATTTATGGTCCTTTGCGCGTTGGAAACGGCGAATATCGCATTCGATGGAATGATGAGCTGTAGGAGATATATGACGACATTGACATAGTTCAGCGAATTAAAAGACAGCGGCTACGCTGGCTAGGTCCTGTTGTTCGAATGCACGAAAACTCTCCAGCTCTGCAGGTATTCGACGCTGTACCCGACAGTGGAAGCAGAGGAAGAGGAAGACCTCCCCTCCGTTGGAAGGACCAGGTGGAGAAGGACCTGGCTACGCTTGGAATATCCAATTGGCGCCACRTAGCGAAAAGAAVAAACGACTGGCGCGCTGTTGTTAACTCGGCTATAATCGCGTAAGCGGTGACTACGCCAATCAAGAAGAAGAAGATAATATGATTTAAATTCGCGAAAGCGAACATAAACACATATGATCATGATACATGTGAATATAAGTTTTGAATGATAAAATAAACGATTTATGTACATTTATTTATCTCTATTGTAAATTTTGTAATATATTAAGATAGTCTGTTATATACGTACATACATATGTATATAATTAAGTATAAAAAAGTAAATAAATTAAAATGTATTCAATTGCACCTGTATTCATAAATATGCACAAATCGAATTCAAATGAATTTGCATATAAAAGTATAAAAATATAAGCAAAATAGCTAACATATGTACGTCTGTAACAGCAATACATACATATATAATTTTGAGCATAATTTTCATTGAATGCTCAACTCTATTCAAGCGCAACTGCTAAGATTTCTCCTGCCGAGCTGGCTGTGGTGAAACTCCCTCATCGGATTTCGTTAGCCAAAAATATTTTTACGTTCTCCGCACCGTGAACTTTCTCTATGATTAACGTTCTCTGCTATTCTTTTACGTTCTATGTTGATAAGCGATAATATCGCGATTTGAATTTGAATTGTGCTTCCTAATATGTAGATGCTTATGAAAATTAAAATGAAATGTAATCATGTTATTGTAATATTATTTTTTAGGATATTATGACAGTATATCAGAGCATATCTATATACAAATATACATATTTGTGAATTTATAATATACTAGCTGACCCCGCAGCCGTTGTCCTGCCTGAAATTATATTTTTTGAAATGAAAATAAAGTTAAATTTATCGTTTAATTTTTTTTTTCAATGTAGCGAAGCTTGTTAAATAAAACTTTTTTGTTTCTGTTCCGGTGTATAGAAAAGATGGTTTTCTATTTCGTAAACGCAATACGTTTGAACTGTCGTTAGAACTCAAAGGAATTTGTGAAATCAAGCATTCTGCTCTATTGTATTCGTTTGCTGAGTTACAATCAGTCGGGTTCCATTGCACAGTTTCGTCGCATGTAGATTGCGAAACATAATAACGATAAATCCTTTGAGACGCAAATGATGCGGTAGCCTCTAAAAAGAATTTATAAATTCCACTGGATAATTCACGGCGTCGTCTTCATTGTCAAGGCGATCGATTGATTTGTATGAGCGCAAGTCTCCCGGAATTTAACTTTGAATCTTCTAGTTTAAGTCAACACATCGGTATTTTTAGCAGCTAACATTGCGCGTGCACTTAAGGAATCGTAGTTACGAAAAGTTGGCTAATGTGGAACATTCGTGATGAGTTCATCTTTCGTGAATCGATAAACGGCTGATGGAATTAATATCAAAATACCGGAAGTATCAACCGGAATTGACCCATTTCCAATTTTTAGCGAAGACGATGTAAAATGTCAATTTTGTCCGTATCCCATAAATGTCGAAATCATTATTGCAAAAAGTGTGCAAACTTCATTTGAATTGCATTGCAGTGATTCACATATTCCAGCAATTGTAATTGCTTTTTACTTCTCCAAAGCTTCCACAAAATCTTACTATTCATAGTACGCAGTGCAGTGCATAGCAACCGAAGGTAGAAACAATCGTCGTTTTTGGGTGGATTGTGTTAATTCGTCCTAATGCATTAGTTGATAATACACCTGGATGTCCATCTACTGGTTGGCCTTGCTTTCTGCGTAACTATTTCTTCGACGATGCATTCCATGTATAACAAGGTATTTTCGAATAGAGCAATGTTCTCGCAAACGGATCACTGACGAAAGTTTAGAAAAAACTCGTCAATGTTAACTTTGTTGCTGTTGGTATTTCTGTTGAATGTTCTCTGAGTTGAAATACGCTGTTTGGAAATTCTCCAAATTAACTGTTAGACGCACAGYAGTCGGAAAACGTTCATAAATTGCAAAAGTAGATATCTTCTAACGCGCTTTATTGCAGTTCACGTATCGACCGTATCGTTCAAGACCAAAAACCGCCATGTTGCTTCCTTTAGTAACGTACTTACACATGTATTTTATGGATTACACCAAACTGCAATCCTCAACATTGATATGAGTTTTGAATGTTAATTAGACAACAGTGGAGAATATGGTACGATCCATATGTTGTCAACTTCGTTATTCACACCTCTAAGTGGAATGGTAAATGTTCTGACATTGTCGTCTGATGAGCTACGACGATAGAGTGGATATCCATCTTTTCCAGTTCCAGTGGCTTCCCGAAGAAAAGCACGTGGATAGTGCTTCGTGAATTTATTGTTAGACATACAAACCGAAGTGGGATTGTGGTGTCCGCAAGGCCCATGAACCATATTAGTTTTCATCACTTCGTCTAATACCGGATCTTTCATGAATTTCCGCAGAAATGAGTTCATCAGTTTGATCTGGTGTAACCACCATCTACCATTTAAAGAAGAATGTGTGCGTGCGGAAAACCGCTCTTTTGTCACTCTACAGAGCACATTTAGCATCTAAGAGTACCACATATAAGTTGCTTCAAGATAAAGTCCATCAAACATCGTAACTGTTATTTGAAAAGTCGTGCTGTGACATCGTGACGATCGCTTGCTAATTGTCCGCGATGCATAATTCCGCAATGATGTATGTCATCGCATCCTGGGAGTACTTCTTGCCTTGGGCTGCCATAAGTTGATGGCAAAAAGAACGCCGACCGATATTAGGGCGACCTCTTCGTGGATTCGTAACAAATTTCAATGAGCAATTGATCACTAAAGTTTTCTCTGAATAATTTACCATTTTTATRGCCGGAATAAAAAAGCAAGCGACCGAAGTTGAACGATTGAAATAATTTACAAATCAAAGCATTGAAAAACCAAACAAACTGATATTTGAAAAAAATGTGTATRGAAAAAAATATACTTTTTGGAATCATCCAATTTTCCGACTTTTCCTCATGAAAACCATACGGTGGTTTTATTTCCAAACCTTTCCCAATCCACAACGAACGCACTTTGTTAACTTCATCCAGATCGGTGCAGCCGTTCTCTTAGCAAACGAGCTGTTCTTAAGGGTTTTCCGGCAATTATGCGAAATTTTCTTGTCATACTATAAAAGCCATTCTTGAACCTCTACGAATATTAAAAAAAAAATTGGCCAAATTGGTCCAGGCGTTGTTGAGTTATGCGTTTAGCAATAATTTTTGCGATTCGTTTCTATATATTTAAGATGGTAATTTATTTTTTGTTAAGAGCTGTTAATGATACATTGTAAATATTTACGTAGCTTGATGCTGAAATATAAAACGTTAAGAATATTTGTGATTAAAAAACGTGTACTTAAATTATAGGAAACATCGGCTCTAAAATTGTCTCTTAATATACAAGAAACTCTTTACGCACTGAAAATTTACACCATTTTTTTACTTTGCATACAAAAACAAACACCTTCTGTTAAATTTTATCTCGTTTTTTTAATGTAGAACTGTTGAATAGAATGTGCTTAGTTAATAAGTGCAAAAACAAAATCAAAATATTGCAAGGTTAAATATTAATTCAAGTAAATAGTAGTTTACACATTCACTGTCAAGAAACTCTTTACACATTTTGTTTTTCTTTTCYGTTTTGTTTTTCTTGAAGAAAAAAACGGTACTTTTATCGCTATCTATGACTTTGCAATCATCACTTTTTTGAATTCTTCCACATTTAATTGTGAAATATTGATGAACGCGTGCCATAAAGCGACCTTTTGCATTTTTTAAAATGCCTGGAAAAAGATTGACCTTCGACGTAGTTCAATTGATTTATTACAATCACCAACTGAGAAAATCTGCGGCAGAATTATCAAAAATGTTTTGTGTCTCTAGAAAAACAAATTATAATGTTTTAAGTCGCGCGGAAAATGAAGGCATACTTGAAGGAAACGGTAGAGGTGGCCGTAAGAAAAAGATTTGCGAACGGGATAACATGCATAAGATCAACCAAAATTCCCAAATTTCTACCAGAACCCATGGCAAAGAGCTGGAAGAAGAGTGTGACACCGTCGTTTCACACGAAACAGTACGCCAAGCAATTCTGCGGCATAAGTACACTTCAAGAGATGCTCGAAATAAACCGCTACTTTCCCAGATAAACATGATACTTTTGCTGTTAACATGGTCAGCTTGCGGTCAGATTATTTGGATGATGTCATTTTCTGTGCACCAACCAGAGTATGGCGCAAGGCATTAACAGCGTTGGAACAGCGCAGCATCATTCCGACTGTTAAATTTGGAAAATTGTCGGTTATGATTTGGAGAACTGGCATTTATAGAAAATATTATGAATGCTGAGCAGTATCTCACAATTCTCAAGAGCCATTTGAAGAAGAGTGCCGAAAAATGTGGGTTTATTGCCGACAATAAGCCAAAAGGTGATTGACACACCTCCCCAGAGCCCGACCTTAACTCAATTGGAAATTTATGGACACACTTGAAAAAAGTGGCAAAAAGTCAGCCCAAAAATTGAACGGAGCTGAAAACGGCAGTGATATAGTATAAGTTATTAAATATGATAAAAATTGCGTAGCTAAATCACTTTGTGTAAAGAGTTTCTTGACAGTGTCAAAAATGTGTAAACTACTATTTTTTGTTTTATTACTTTTCCTTGAATTGTTTGTTTTAGCAGAAGGTGTTTCTTTTTGTATACGAAGTAGAAAAATGCAATGAATTTTAAATGTGTAAAGAGTTTCTTGACAAACTGTATATTACAATGTTAAATTTTTTTTATTGTTCAAGCGAATTATTATAACCAATAATAGCAAATTATGTTATAATATATATTTCTTCCGCTATCCTCTTAGTAAAATTGAACTCTCGAGTTTGCCCTTGAATAAGTTAATTAAAATGCTCAAATCGCTTATCGCAAATCATATCAAAATGGTATAATATAATTTTTTTATTAAACTCACCATTATTCACCAGAGGCGGCCATCATGGTTTTATTGTGAACGTACACTGGGGGGTAGGTTTCTACTGTGATTGGCCAATCTATCAATGCTGTGTCAATATATTAAGGAGTGCTCCCACACTATCTTCTGTCTCATTTACACATTAATTTATCTTAAACGCTTTTTTAATACTTCACTGTTTGATTTTTATAATTTTTAAACTTGCAAACYTTGTCCTGACAATAACGATTACATTAAAAAAGAATTATCAACTTTGGTTCAGTCGTATGAACTGGCGATTCATTTTCATTTATATATATTATCAAATATAAAAAATATTTAACAACGAACGGCTAGTCTGTTGTCTCCGATCACGTAGAGAGCAGAGATAATGGGATGCCCAACTCATTCCAGTGTGAGAACGCCTCAAAATAAGCGTTTTTTATAACATTCATTGTGACCAGATCGAACAAAATAAGAATTTTGGGGCATTACGACTGCAAATTATTATATATTAGACTTTTAGTATTTTTAATATGGCGAAACCACTTAAATCCATTTTTATGATTTTATGGTTTATTAAGGCAACTGACTTTTGACCTTCCTATACTTAATAAGGTGAATTAAGCTTGTTACTTCTCAATTAATTAATGTTTTTTAATCATTTGTCATTGAAAATTTATTCTAATATGCATCAAATTGCAATACGTTTCCTGAAATGTATTTTAATTTCGCATTTTTGTTTTTATTTTCATTGTTTTAAAATTTTTATTAGCAATATACATATATAATCATTCCAATTGCAAAACGTCAAAATCTACCCAATCAATGTTTGTTATTTGAGCGGTTCTCTCATTTCCAATGAGAGAGGAGTTGGACATAACTTTATCTCTGCTAGAGAGTCAGGACAAACATTTTATTGTTATTGAAAAAACAGCAACTGAAGCTATGTAATATACTTATTTTTTATTTTATGTTTTCATTTTTTTTTTTTTATAATACCGTTCATAAAATTTAACAAAATTGACTACAGCGTTACGCTGAATCTCCGATTTCATCTTTTTTCGCACTGTAGGTAGCAGTTCTTATAATATTTTCTCTATGTGTGTTAAAGATGGTCCAAATATGATATTTTAACGAAACTAAATAGACAATTTTTCAAAAAAATTAAGATGCTTAAAGTTGAATTAAATTGTAATTTATCTGGACCTTGGAAAAAACTTCATATCCCTTATATAATGAATTCTGATGGTTTGGTCGACGTTTTTCACATTATTCTTCTTTACTGGCGTAGACCCGGTTACGCGATTATAGTCGAGTTAACAAAAGCGCGTCAGTCGTTTCTTCTTTTAGCTAAGTGACGCTAATTGGATAATTCAAGCCTAGCCAGGTCCTTCTCTACTTATTCTTTCCAACAAACTGGAGGCCTTTCTCTTCCTCTGCTTTTCCGGGTGGATACTGCGTCAAATACTTTCAGAATGTATGTTTCCCTTTCTTCCGAACTATGTCAATGTCGTCGTATTTCTCGTACATCTCATCATTCCATTGAATGCCATATTCGCCGTGCCCAACTCGCAAAGGACCATACATTTTTCGCACAATCTTTCTCTCCAAAATTGGCTACGTCGACTCATCAGTTATTGTCATCGTCCAAGCTTCCGCATCATATAGCAGGACGGACTTACAGAATTGGATTTTGTTGGTCGAGTGAGGACTTTACTTCTCAATTGCCTACTTAGTCCAAAGTAACACCTATTGGCAGAGTTATCCTGCGTTGGATTTCCAGGCTGACATATTTGGTGGTGTTTATGCTGGTTTCTAAATATACGAAATTATCTACAACTTCAAAGTTATGATTGTCATCAGTGACATGAGAGCCAAGTCGTGAGTATGATGACTGTTTGTCTGATGACAGGAAATATTTCGTCTTGCCCTCGTTCACTGCTGGACCCATTTGTTTTGCTTCCTTGTTCAGTCTGGAGAAAGCAGAACTAACGGCGTGGGTGTTGAGGCCGATGATATCAATATCATCGGCATACGCCAGCAGCTGTACACTCTTATAGAAGATGGTACCTTCTCTATTAAGTTCTGCAGCTCGAACTATTTTCTCCAGAAGCAGGTTGAAGAAGTCGCACGATAGGGAGTCGCCTTGTCTGAAACCTCGTTTGGTATCGAACGGCTCGGAGAGGTCCTTCCCGATTCTGACGGAGCTTTTAGTGTCGCTCAGCGTCAGTTTACACAGCCGTATTAGTTTTGCGGGGATCCCATATTCAGACATCGCAGCGTATAGGCAGCTCATTTTCGTGCTGTCGAAAGCAGCTTTGAAATCGAAGAAGAGGTCGTGTGTGTCGATTCTCCTGGTGGATTTGCCAGGTCTAAAGCCACACTGATAAGGCCCAATCTGTTTGTAGAAAGAACTTTATACGCGATGTTGAGGAGGTTTACTCCACGGCATTTAGAGCAGATTGTGGTTTGTCCGTTTTTTGTGGATTGGGCAGTAAGAGCACACTTAAATTCCAATCGTTGGGCATGCTTTCGTTAAACCTTATTTTACACAGAAGCTAATGCATGCTCCGTACCAGTTCTTCGCCGCCATGTTTGAATAGCTTGGCCGACAATCCATCGGCCTGCTCTGCTTTGTTGTTCTTCAGACGGGTAATTGTTTTTCGAACTTCTTCATGGTCATCGATTAGGGAATCGGGTTCGTCTTCTCCTGGCGTTGTACGTTCATTGCCATTCAGCAGGGTGGATAAATGTTCCCTCCATAATTTTTGTATGACCTGGGCATCTGTGACTAGATCACYTTTGAGGGTTCTACAAAAGTGTGCTACGGTCTTGAAACCTTCTGTTTGTCCTGTTGCCAATCCGCAAAATTCCATACAGTTTTCACAGAACATTTCTCTTGAAAGCTCGTAACATCGACTCATCAGAAGTTGTCATCGTCCATGTCTCTGCACCATGTAGCAGGACTGAAATAATGACAGACTTATAGAGTTTGGTCTTTGTTCGTCGAGAGACGACTTTAATTTTCAATTGCCTATTCAGTCCGAAGTCGAGTCAAGCCTTTTCTGCAGAAGTTATCCTCATCACAGAAAATTATATTCCTCGGAACAAATTTTTTGTATTGCATCCTCTATGTAGGGAACTGATGGTATTGAACATATCTAAACCTCTCACTACAAGTTTAAATTTTATGATATCTCGAGTATTAACAGATCAATTTTAGTCCGATAATGCTCATGTTGATGATATAAAAGATAAATATTTTAATATATTAGGCTCTATTCCAGTAAACTTGTTGAAGATAGGTTTAGTAGTGCTAGCTATATAGAATTAAAGGTTGAGCGTCCACCCATATTATCATATTCATTTTATTATACTACGCTGCGTCAACACACCATAAAACTAGATATTCGCTAAATTTCGATCAACTCGATTCAACAACAATTTCTCAGTGCGATTCATTAAAATCCGCCGTATCGATTATATTTACTACAATATTCCGATTTATATAACCTCAGATGCTTCTGACCATCCAACAGGAGCAGTACACTCTCAAGCTGACAGACCAATTACGTTTATATTATTAACAACAACTCTATAAAAAAAAACGGAAGAAGGCTATGAAACCGTGAAAAAAGAAATGTTAGTCATATGCTGTGCAACAAGAGCTTTTAAAAGTTACCTCTATCGGGATTCTATAGTAAAAATTTATACAGACCACGAACTTCTTACACATGAGTATAATTGAAAAGGTAGAATGACGCTTAAAAAATGGGAATCTNGACCACGAACTTCTTACACATGAGTATAATTGAAAAGGTAGAATGACGCTTAAAAAATGGGAATCTGGATGAGTACCATAAGGAATTACTGTATAAACCAGAAATAGAAAATATTGAAGCCGATGCATTGTTTCGAAAACAGAATAGAGTTAATTCATTAACAGAAAGTCAACACAGTGATCAACGCTCTTCTCATAATTCCCCAGAATTGAGGTACCGACAGACGCTTTTAAAAACCAAATTTTTCTTAACAAAGCCGTAGCCGTAGCCGAACTTCGGCACCAAAAAAACATTCGGCCGAATACTGAAGCCGAAGCCGTATAAAAAATTTATTTATTTATTTCAGGAAAATTTATTTTATTTTGTATACAAATAAATACTTAAATTAAAAATGACATTTCATGTCTAAGCAAAAAAAAAGAAACTTAAGTTCATGATGATCTTGGAAATATACATATGTACATGTATGTATGTATAAAATTAATAATTAAAGTTTAATAGTTTTATGTTGTAGTGAAGGAATAGGAGCTTATCAGCGTTATAACCGAGCAGGCTTGAATGCCTATCACTGTAAAGCTGCCCAGCGGCACTAAAATTTTGCTCGCTAGCCACGCTGCTCGGTGGAGCGGAAAGAAATTTTAGCGCTATAGATTTTRAAGAGACAAATGAGCTTAAATGCCAATATTGATATATATTTGTGTCTCTGGGTAGTAGACGTTGTTGTAAATAGTCGTTCACCTCTTTAAAAATACCCTGCGATTGTGTTTTTGATATWTCCTCAACGATTAGAGAGCTATCGTGCATGTCCCAAAGTCTTGTTTTTGTGGAATTGTCAGTCACTGGAGGATGCAATGGACTCCCTGTCACTGAACATTTTTCTTCATTATTGTTATTGTCATCATAATTATATATTTTGTTTTTACAAATATCTACTTCATCGGTTGAAAAATATTTTGTTTTAAACCTTGGATCAAGGGATGTTGCAATCATTAATTCGTGTTTCATTACATTCTGGAAACGATTGTTAATTGAATCAAGCAAGTTTTTCATTAAAAATTCCAGTTCATCATGTTCCTCACATTCAGTTTGAATTATATTCTGCAACATACGTACCAATGGAATGACCACAGATATGGAGGCCAAACCAAGTGAAAGCTGTAGCGTAGCTTCATAAAAGGGTTGCAAAATTGAAACCAGTTTGCTTATACGTTTCCACTCATATCCAGTCGGAACGTCTATCGAGTTTTTCTCTRTYGCATATAAAACTAGAGCGCACTAGTTTGCTCTAACAGTCTCTCTAACATTAGATACATACTGTTCCACYTGGTAACAACGTCCTGTATCAACTTGTGTTTTGGAACGCTACACATTTCTTGATACTGATTAAGATGTCGATAAGCTTGTTCACTTCTTTTAAAGTGTCCGATGATCTTACGACACTTTTTAATAATGTGGTCAATTTCTTCGTTTTTTAGCACGCAATCATGCAAAACAAGTTGTAGAGTATGCGCTACACAACAAAAGGATTCCAAATCATCTATGTGCATTCTTCTTCTTGATTGGCGTAGACACCGCTTACGCGATTATAGCCGAGTTAACAACAGCGCGCCAGTCGTTTCTTCTTTTCGCTACGTGGCG
>NW_017537318.1:33907-46345 GCF_001853355.1 Bactrocera latifrons
AGCTTTTCAGCTATGTAGTTTCCAGTATGGTCGTCTTCCAAGACTTTGGCGCCTAGTATAACTTTTATACGTTCAGGTCCATAAATCATATGTGCAGTCAGGCTCAACAACGAACAGCTTTTAAAAGAATTGGTCCAAATATCTGTGGTTATACTGATSCATTTCACTTTTTCTAAGACAGCAACAACCTTTTTTAAAACTTTTTCGTAAGTGTCCGGCATCAGTGATGTTCTGAAAAATTTTTCAGTTTGCATTTCACCGGCATAGTTGGATTTCCAAAATTAAGGCTTTGAAATGCTGCACCATCCACTATGCTATAGGGAGCATATCAACACTAATGAGATCCATTATAGCTTTATCTATTTGAAGTGCCAACAGGTCATCATCTGGCCACAAATTTGTGCGTTCGATTGCTTCTGGCATGGTATATTGCAATTTGTCGCTAATAATATTAATTTCGCTTTCGTTTGCCTTTCTTTTCTGTGGAATACTTAAACTGGCTATCTCCGTCGACTTTATAAATATATTCCACTTTTCCCCGGTGCATTTTCTTCAAATGATTTTTAATATTATGAGTTGTTTGCCTTTTTTATCCTCGTGCCCAAGCGACAGTTCTTTTTTGCAAACATTGCAGTTGGCAGTTTTTTTCTTGCGAACAAAATGATCCCAAATCTTGGATATCTTAATCAAAATGCTTAAAGGAAAATAGAAGTATTATAAGTAAATTGGTTTTATTTTAATACTTTACCAACGCGTTTGTTTGTTCCAATCTGCGAACAGTTGATATTGACAACAATGTTGCGTTGTGCAACTGTCACAGCAAAAGACATAAAATGTTCTCTATGTAACGCAATAAAGGTCGCCAAAAAGTATGCTTTTTTTTTATTAATAAACACTTGGTTTTAAAAAAGTAATATTCGGCTAAAAATTCGTTTTTTTTTTTGGCCGAAGCCGAATGCATTTTCAAAGCCGAATGTTCGGCAAACCGATGCCGAAGCCGAACCTTCGGTCGGCTATTTTTAAAATATTGAGAAAGTACTTAATACCCGTGACAGAAATGTAGTAATATCATAGTAAAGGTATCATTATATTCTGTTTACTATGTTGATGACACACATGGCAATGTAGTAAACTCTAGTATTTGAGTTTCATAGTCATGAAATATTCCAAAAAAAAATTTTACACAATAAATATGTAGTTAGAGGTATGCAGGAAATAAGTACAATTATTTAAAATACTCTAAAGTTAATTTATTTTCATCGTAAAAATGATTTAGTTGAAGACTCCTTAAAAACCTGACATAAATTCCAGACATTCTTTAAAGGGCTACCAAGTAGACATACATGGTTTTTTCGCTCGTTATATTTTATTATTAGTTAAAATAATTTTGGTTCGTGTTCGTATCGTGTTGTGACTACATACATTTTTTAGTTACTAATACTACTGTTAATGTGTCAATCTGATTATCAACATGCCACCTAAAACGCTAATTGTAAACAACACATGTGGTAGCTGTTCTGAAAACGTGAGAAAAAACACCAATGGATTGAGATGCTCTCTGTGCCAGAAGTGGTTTCATTCCAGATGTCTCAACCTCAGTAATACTGAATTTGACGCAATAGCAAGAAATATCAACGTAAATCGTATCTTATGGAGGTGTCTGGAATGCAATGATTTCTAGGTTAGTGTAAGATATTCTGATGACTCGGAGGATGAAAGTGAGAACGACAATATTGATAGACTTGAAAAAGTCCTAAATAAACAATTTGAAGAATTTGCCCAAAAATTTTCTGACAATCTTTAAACTAAACCAGAGTGAGAGCTCTCAGGTTAGATTCAAACCAGACCTAACACCTGCACAACAGACTCACCTTAATAATTTACGCTCTGTATTAAACACTCTCAACAAGAATGATGACAGAAGTAAAACCATCAAGTATATCCATGGCAGATAGTTAACAAAAATTTTCGGCCGCTCAGTGGAAAAGAAGAAAGCCGACGCTCTTGAAGTGTACTATTAAAACACGAAGGGGCTCCGAACAATAATAGCGACCTCATTTGTTTTACTGAAACATGGTTACACCCATCGGGGTGACTGTGAAAGGATTCTCCACGGTTTAGTGTTACTTGATTGCACTCAAGTAAACAATACAAGCAACTGTGATAACACTTTTCTGGATCTCTGTTACAGTAATATTGAAATTAGTGTTGATAAAACCCTGCCATTTGTTGAAGAGGACAAATATCATCCGGCTCTCTCCATCAGTCTTAATTTTCGACCTAATCTTAAATCACCGAGTTCAACTACATACCCCTTGAAGAAAGCCTATTATCATAATCTCAACTTTTTTATCACCAGGTTAACTGTGTAGGAATGTATGAAACAGACAATGAAATTGCTTGGTTTTATAACAAGCTAGAGGAAAGCATTACCCTATATGTGCCCGTACATAAGAATTATGTCAGTAATTACCCTAATTGGTTCTCTTTTGAGCTCATCAACAGAATTAAGCTCAAAAATGCGGCTCACTTACAATACAAAAACTGTAATAATCAACGAGATTATGCTCGCTTCAGCGTGTTAAGGCGTGATTGCAAAACTTTAAGTATTGAATGCTACAGAAAATATGTTGACAAAATAGAGAACATGGTTCAGTCTGACGCAAGTGCGTTCTGGAAGTTCATCAAGGATAAGAAGTACAACAGTGTGAACATTCCATCCGAGATGTCATGTAAACTGTTTGCCTCATACTTCAAAACAACATGCACTGATGATAACAATAATGATGAATTAACAAAAGTCCAATCTCAAAAGTGGCGAGAGAACTGATGTTTCCAACTACAGGCCTATGCATCCAATCAGCGTTGGCAAAACTATTTGAAAAGCTGGTTCTCACTCAACTTACTGCTGCCTTTAAAGATATCCTCACGACATGACAGCAGGRATTTACAGGTGGCAGATCAACCACGTCCAACCTTTTCTCTTACACTAATTTCCTACTCAACACTTTGAATGATGGTCCCAAGGTTCACTCCGTATATACTGATTTTAGCAAAGCCTTCGATCGCCTTCGATGTAGTCTGGTCTCCTCGCACTGATGTCTCAGTCAACAGATTGGAGAAGGTCCAAAATAAATTCTGTAAGTCTCTATCYTTTCATACAACCTTGAGGTCGTAGGTACGGCATTCTCGCTGAGACAATCACGAAAACTTAAAACAACAAAGACACAGAAAAACGTCTTCCATTGACYTCACAACAGGATTGCTAAAAATGTAGATTCACTTCACCAGAACATCGATTTCTACGGAGTCTCCCTCAGTTCATTCATCAATAATATAAAGGACAAACTCCTTCAATATCATTAATTTAATCACTGTAATACAATTGTCCTTATTATTATATTTTTTCTCTTTTTTCTTTTACTGTAACTGTTAAATAAAGAAAAAAATAAAAAAAGGCATGTCTTGCTTTTCCGGAAAAAAATTGTGAATATGTTTGATTCTCCATTTCATTTATTAATTTTTTAAGTCGTGTTGACGGAATATTTCGAAATAAATAAAAAAAATAAATACAAAGTTTGTTACCTTTTTTACCTGTTTTTATAGAAATACAATAATGGAACATCATAGCGTTGTTACCAGCATATGGTATGTGGTATTTTATTATTATTTGTGACGCACATATTGTATTTGTACCATATATGGTATTGTTACTACATTTCTGTCACGGGTGTAAGCCCTTCAGTAATAAATGGAATATAAACGAAAAGAGGCATAATGAGATAGATTCAAAGGCTGTATCCAGAACATTTCAGATCTTTTAAAATAATTTTTTTTCAAATGAAGGTAGATGGCGTTCACAACATGAAAACAATCAGCAAAAATCAGAGAAGTGTTACTTTCCAAAAACGAGACAAAGAATAGTCATACTAATAAAACAATGCCAGGTATGCAAGGAAGAAAAATATGAAAGGAATCTCCCCAGTATAGTAAACTGAACAATAACACAGCCCGACAAAATTAAAAAAAACTTTGCTTCTTTGAATTTATCAACTGTTTCTACATAGTTAATTTGGGTAATGTTCTATAATTTTCATTGAGACAACTCAAAACTTGGTCGATATATCCTASGAACCTAGACCGTTTTGTTTGGATTTGCATAATTTTGATCACAAGATGGCTTACTTTTAAGGAATTATTAGTGCAAAGTGTTATCCCATTATATCAATTGATTCCTGATAAGTGTCCAGAAATTTAAAATTGTGTTACCGGAATGACCGGAAAGTCCGAATTTATCCGCGTTAAATTTAAATTCTCTTTTAATATTTTAAGATCCATTCCTTTTAACAGTAATAAACTGCATGATTCCGACACCGTTTGTACACATACAGCACATTTACACTCCTGTGCTTAACCGAACATAATGTGTTTTTCTTTTGTTTTTGGAATTCAATTTATGCCAAACTCACTAAGAATTATTTTCGACCAAAACTCGATGCCATGTTTTACGCATGTTTCTACGAACTCCAAATGCTTCTTTCCCTTTTTTCACTAATAAGCGCCTTTATTCGTGGAGTTCGCCCATTATAACCAGCAGTTCCAAGCCTCCTGACACGTACACGAACGTGAATTTTCTTTAATTTTCCCTTTCCGGCTTTATCATGACTTTGCGATTTTCCGGCTCTCTAGATCACATCCCTTCAGCGAATTTCTGTGAAAAATCCTGTATTAATGACTGATCATAAAATGCTCCTGACAGCCTGCAATGCCGGTAATAATAATTGGAATTTGGCTTGGCCTGGTAGAAGCTAAATTTCCAAACGATTTTGCGATATTCAAAATAATTTTTTGTTTTTAAACATCGAAAAGCTTTTAAGTTCATACTTATGTGAAAAACGGTTTCATTTCACATTCCTAAATTTATTTAAACATTTATACAAATTCGATTATAAACGTGAAAGTCAACATATCAGAGTAGCCCACAACAACAAGTGCAGTTATGCCTGTGATCGCAACGCCAACAACAACATCAAAAGTGCGAGGCTCAAGTTGCAGACATAACAACGGAAACGCTTGTCAGTAGTAAATGACGCCAACAGTCCCAAACCGTGGGAATTGCCGAATCAGCGTTATGGAATCATGCGGCAGTCCACGTGAGGTGATGGAAAATATATTTGATAGGTGTCCGATGCAACACCAAAAAGTAAGTATTAATGACTCGATCGTCGCGAACGAATCAAACTAAATGAAACCAAACTTTGCATTTTATTTACTTGTACAACAAAGCTCAAGTACGATTTGTTATAACTTGAGTAAATTTATACATAGTATACAAATTGCTTTAATTGATTTTAGTGTRAAAGTAAGTAACAGGGGCGACACCTCCTACTTCGAATTAACATTGTACATATATGGAAATCTAATACACCATTTTTATTTGTGAGAGTATAAAATATTTAGTTAGACTCGAATTTAACCCTTCCCCACTTATTTAAAATAACGTTTTGTGTGATTGTACAAGCATTCAAGTAACCGAAGAATCATATGGTTTAAAAGAATTTTATCCAGCTGAGGTAACCTGATCGAAATCCGCGTATTTTGGCAACATACTATATATTTAAATAAAACGATATTTTTTCTCTGAAAAGGTGAGAAATTTCACGAATAATATAGTAATAAATATATACAATCATTTAAAACCCAGGCACAACAATATTTTTTTTTATTTATGCATTGCAACTAGTTTAGATAAAAGGAATGACTAACAAGCAACATGAATATGATTTAAACTTGCAGTTATTACAAAATTACAAAACAACTCTGAATATATTGGCTAATTTAAAAAAATTGGTCGGCTTGAAACCCAAAGAAATAAAAAATCTTGTTGACTGATTGACAGAAATATTCAAAGACCTTTTGGATAATAACAACCCCGTGTGACGTTTAAAGTTCAATGTTGAACTTGATCACTGGCAGTTCCATTGGGGGGCAGAAGCAAAAATCAAAATACAACAAGTTACCGACGGCTGCATTGGAAATGTTGACGAACTGCGATGGAGACTATATCCCATAATTCATAGTTTTCTCCGCATATTCTTCATACTTTCTGTGACATGTGGGAGCTCTGAACGGTCTTTTTCGACACTCCGCCGCATGAAAACGTGGTTGAGGGCGAACATACTTCAAGATAGATTAAACAACCTGGAGTCTGCATACGAATCATGAAATTGAAGCCACCACAGAAGAAGTTCTCGACCGATTTTCAGAACTTGGCCCACATCGTTTTGCTTTGTTAAATTTTTCTTTTCAATACTCGAACTGACTACAGTATCATACATTGTAATAAAGTATGTCACCCGTACGCCTAGGTTTTATAATGTTTTCTAATTTAGGAGAATTTAATAATAGAAGGCAGTCTCCGACTGTCACTCGACGCATACGGTTGTGCTGTCAGTAATTTCGTTGTGTTAATCAATTTCGCTTGTGCAAATTACATTTTCGCATTCCTTTTCGCACCTCATTTTTTCAATATGCCTGCTCTTATTTTCTAACTCCTATTAAAGTTAAATTGTGAAAACATGCCCCAGCCCTAGAAAATAATTGGTTCGCCCTACTATCTTCTAGTCCTCAACCAAAAAGAAAGAAAAAACCGAACCCATTATCGAATGAAGTATTATTCCCTACTCTACCAACAACAATAATCAACAACAGCAATAACAGTCCCAAATATATAGTGGTAAGTTCAACTGATGCAAATAAGCCGTTGAATAAATTTTCCTGCTTCGCCGTTCACAAATCCTTGAAACACATTAGCTCTGAAATAATAAAAATCTGCCAACTAAGGGATGGTAATTTGCTACTTCTAGTTAAAAATAGCACTATCGCAAAAAAATTTACAACAACAAAGCAACTCGTGGGAATACGCAGTGTAGAAATTGAGCTCCACAAAAATTTAAACTCATGCAAAGGTACTATTTACTCTCCGTGCCTAAACGATATTCCCGACAATGAAATAATTGAAGACTTGAAAGACCGAGGTGTCATATCGTTTTATAAATTTCCAAAATACATAAGTGGCCCATAGTAGTCCTCCTAACTTTCGATCGCTACTTCCTACAGGAAAAAATTGATGTTTCATGGTATACAGCAAAGGTAAGACCATACTAGCCAAATCGCATGAGATGCAGAAACTACCAATTACTTGGTCATTGTCCAAAGTTGATTCAAATAAGAAATATAATAACAATTCAAACTGACAATAAATGCTCTTTTCGCGAAGCAGTAACTATCCATAAAGCACAAATACCACCTGTTTTCAATTATTCATCTCCCTCATTCGCTAACGTTATTAACAACCCAACAAATATAACTCCCACAAACTATCAACAAAACACTCAAACAAAAGAGCCCAAAACTTTCAACTCTAAAACAAGCAGCACAAACAACGAAGAAAATGCATCAACTACTATAAATCAAATAAATTTAACTCATTCGCTTCCAACAACAAGTGCAGTCGAAGACTCAACTACAACAACTTTGACTACAACGCAACAACCTCACTCATTTCAAACTTAACCACCCACCTCAGTAACACTCCCTCCGCCCCATTACCCTCACAACCCTCATCAGAAAATAGATTATGAGAATTCTTCAGTGGAATTTGAAAGGTCTATTTAACAATTATCCAGATTTAAATATACTCATAAACGAATTTCCACCACACGTAATTGCATTACAGGAAACTCACCTCCCAGCAAACAAAACGGCATATACTCTTCACAAATACATTGGTTATTTCCATAACCTACCACAAAACAAATCAGCTAAACAAGGCATTGCCCTGTTTATCAAAAAACATATCAAAGACAAACGTTTCTCAGTCTTATCTAACATTTCCGCCATTGCTATAGAAATTAACATCGGTTTCAAATTTTTCATAGTCACATGCTACATCCCTCCGAATCAAAAGTTTAACGCAGGAGAACTTATTGGTGTCATTCCTGTTCCTGCACCCACAATAATCATTGGAGATTTTAAAGCTTGGAGCCCCCTATGGGGATCTACCTTCTCAAATGGAAGAGGTAAAATAGTGGAAGATGTCATTCTCTCAAAAAACTTATTTGTTCTTAACGATAGATCACCAACTCACTTTTCTTCCCCCAAAACTTTCACTCACATAGACATTGCTCTTTGTTCAGTTTCCATAGCCCATAAACTCTGTTCTTATACTCTAAAAGACCTTCACAATAGCGACTACTTTCCTATCATAACTACCCTCATCACCCCGATGCAATACATCGTTAAGCCGAGATCAAAATTTCTTACAGAAAAAGCTGATTGGTTAAAATACATCAGCAAGTGCTGAAATAGTATCAGAGAACATACTATACAAAAAAGCAAACTCTAACTTCAGAAGAGAACTAAAGTCTGCTAAACGCATAGCCCTTGAAAAATTAACAGCTAATATAAAGCCCACTTCAAGCTCTAAAAAAATATGGAATGACATCAAATCTCTTTCAGGAGGACATAAACAAAATAAAATCGATTTTATTCAATCTCCCGTAGGTCCCAATTACGATCCCCAGCATATTGCAGAAAACTTTGCACAAACTTTCAAACAAAATTTCAACTTTCATCCGAATTTTGTTACATTTTCTAATCAAATCATTTCTCAAACATACCACAACCCATCCCCGTGTTTCGAAGATACATTGTTAGAATCTCTCATTACATTAGAAGAGTTCGATTCTACTATCAGTAAAATGTCCGGAAAAACCCCTGGATCAGACAAATTTCCTACCCCCTCCTAAAAAATCTTCCATACTCTTTAAAAATCAGACTTATAACCCTATACAATAACATATTAMAGCAGGGTATTGTACCTCAAGAATGGAAAAAAGCTACAATTATTCCTATCCCTTAATCCAACAAATCGAGTGCTTCAATTTCAGACTTCAGACCCCTTTCTTTGATACCCTGCATTGCCAAAGTTTTGGAAAAAATTATATCAAAGAAACTCATGTGGTATTTAAAACAAAAATAACTGATAAGCCCCAACCAGTTTGGTTTTCAAAGTGGTCTTGGCGTCACTGACCCACTTCTTTACCTTGAACACGACGCTACAACAACAATATCAACCAAAAATCACTTATCCGTCCTCAGTCTAGATTTCGAGAAAGCATTCGATAGAATTGGAGCTCATACGGTATTACAAGGATTAAAAAAATGGAACATTGGAGATAAAATGTATAATTTCATAACGTCATTCCTTTCAAATCGTAAGATTACAGTAAGTGTTAGTAACCACAACTCCACATATACCTCCTACATAATGGCATACCCCAAGGATCTCCCCTTTCTACAACACTATTTATTATTGCCTTTAACCAATTAAGCAACTTAATAACCTCATACCGATGTGTAGACCATATCATCTACGCAGACGATRTTTTAATTTTTTCGGCTTTAAAAAACTTAAACGAAGTAAAAATCATTTTTCGCAACATCCTAACTGAAATAGCAGAATGGGCTAAAACGTCAGGAACAAAAGTTTCTGCAAGCAAACGCGCAACATTTCAATGAAAGAAAATGCACCTTRTCTAACCTATCCTTCGAAAACACACAAATTCCTCACACTACAACTTTAAGAATACTTGGCTTAATTTTTGATAAAAAACTAACATTTAAGGAACATTGTAAATATCTTAGATTAAGTTTACTTAATAGACTAATATTATAAAATTTCTCTCTTCAAAACACTGTCATATCCATATCTCAACTCTTGTAAATATTGTAAAAGCATTGATGTTGTCAAAAATAGACTTTGGACTCGCAATCTATGGACACTGTGCTAAATCCCATCTCGCACTCAGTAAAACCCCTTATCACATAGCGGTAAAAATGTGCATTCGCGCATTCCCTACTTCTCCAACCAAAGTGGTCTTAACTGAAGCCGGTCTACCCAGCATCCATCTCCGTACAAAGCAGAATACAATGATGCTCATACCAAATCTCCTCCAGTGCAAAAACTCCATTTTGTTTAATGCGATGAAAACATATCGTATAAACATTACAAAAAAACTTGACATAATATCAACACCAAAGCAGAACAATATATCCAGCTATTTAACGACGCAGTAAACACTTATAACCCAGAGTGGAAAATTATATACACCGATGGATCAAAATCGGACACCCACACTTCGTTTGCAGTGACAAACGACCAAGGTGTCATTATAACCGTCGTTGTTTTACCACCGTACTGCTCTATACTTACAGCTGAAGCGGCTGCAATATACGAAGTGGTGCTATTTATTGCATAATCTAAAGAAAAACACATAATATGCAGTGATAGCAAATCGACAATTACCGTGCTATTGAATGATACAAATAACTCAGTACTGATCAAGAATATAAAAGATATCTTATACAAACACAAAAACATAATCAAGATCATGTGGATCCCTGGACACGCTGGTATTAGAGGCAACCAACTTGCAGACAATCGCGCTAAAAAGGCGAGTAGAGAACCAGTTTTCTCGTACGCACACGTCACATCAAAAGATATTCGCAACCAGGTAAAAAAAGAGCTTTACGAGTCAAACTCTAGAGACTGGATAAACTTTCAACACTAATACAAGGTACACAATCCCACTGGTGTCAAGCCAAACTACCCATCCGACTGTTCCTGCCAATACATAAAAATATTTGTGTGCCTTAGAATAGGTCACATTTTAAGGACACACAATTATCTGAATGAACATGAATCAACGCAACGATGCCGCCAAGAAATACGACATCTGTATCAATTGTCTGAGCAATGGTCACAGAGTAGATCACCGTGCGTCGCAGCATCGCCGCCGCTCCTGTAACAGAAGGCATCATACACTCGTGCACCATGACATCGCGTATGGAGACATTGGATCATGGGCCCGTCATTTTAGCAACAGCTTTAGTTCTAGTTAAAGATTCCATGGGTGCGTACAAGCTTGGAAGGTCTCTTTTCGACCCATGTTCTCAAGTAAATTTCATGACCGATGAGTTTGCACAAAATCTTCACCTTCGTCGAGAAAAGTATCATATTGCCATTCGCAGCATAGGTGATTCATTTACCAATCTTAAAGCTCAAACCACCAAAACAATTAAGTCACGTACATCAGCATTTCAATTTTCGCTCCAATTTGGTATCACACCTCATATTGCATACCAACTTGACGCTGAAATTGACACAGTAAACTGGAACATATCTGTCAACACAACTTTGGCTGACGAAACCTTTTTCAAACCTCGACTCATCGATATTTTGCTTAGAACAGAGGCATTTTTTGAAGCTCTCGCTGTTGGTCAAATAAAACCTGGCCAAATTTTACCTACATTGCTAAAAACATTATTTGGCTGGGTGGTTTCTGGAAGATACCAGCCGAAGCACTATACGTCTTTAAAGTCATGTCTGCTATTTCACGAAGGCTCTATTGAGCTCGAAACTGTCGACTAGAAACCCAACCCTATTTCACCTGATCATCGGATTTGTGAACGTCTTTTTATAGCCACATATTCTGCCATTTAAGGATAATCCCGCTGTTCTTGGAGCCTCACTCGACATCGATATTGTTCCTCTGATTTTATTAATTTCCATTTCATTCCACCCGGGCACCTCACTTTGGCGGCATCTGGGAAGCTGCGGTGCAGAGCGCGAAAAAATTGACATTCGAAGAGTTAAACACCGTTGCTGTACAACGTCTAGTGTGTTTAACGTGGGTACCTGCTGACGACAGCCTTACTCCACGGCACTCAAAAGTACAGCGGATCAAATCAATACGTTGATCAGTGTCCTGAGAATGCCAAGCATTTTCAGTACCAATTGGCAGTGCGGAATGGACACACTAACCACCTTGGTCGGGTTCGAGGCCCATCTAAAACCTCTGCCGTGCTTTGGGTCCGGCACCCGGTTGCAATGCAACTCCACATTCAACTGACAAAGTCAATTCTTCTCGCATTTGAGTTTTAACCTCCAAGGGCTCCTGCTCCCCGTGGTACCAGAATTAAGTCTTCGGTCAGACTTCGTAGCCGAAACTACTACCAGTTGAGCTTCCATACTGCTCTGGATTGGTGGCCAGGGGTTGGACCTCATACACACACCAATCATACAAATCTAACCCTAATTTCCAACTAACCGCCTTCGCCGCTTAAATAATTCACGCGCAAACAACCCTAACTGTTCGGTATTCCGACTAGTGGAGATCACACCACTAACATCTAATCGTCCATCAGTCAAGCTAATCCCCATACCACCCAGATCCCTAATGTCCGAGTACATCGGGCACTCCGCAATTAAATTCGACCAATTTTCCGACCCCGCCCCACAAAAACACCCCGTCGTATCTGATAGGTGCCTCTGATGCAAAAATGCATTCAGAGGCCCATGCCCCGTAAGGAGGA
>NW_017537318.1:46399-56343 GCF_001853355.1 Bactrocera latifrons
GTCACTCGGCCGTTAGGACTATTGTCCCAACGTTGTTGCCACCTACGCCTAAYCCTRTCATCTAGGAGCCACTTGCTCCCTAGATATCCCTCCCTCTCCACATCATCGTCGGAAATCCAATCGTTCCGCTGCATTGACACACTCAAATGAATTCTTCATGGGGAATCTCCGTATGGACCCCCTGGACTACAACCCGACGACCCAACTTCCGGTTGACAGAGACGTCCAACCCCACCCATTCTGGAGCAGCTGCTCGCCAGATGCCTGCGTCTGAACGGGCTGATTAAGTGCGACCCACGCGAAGGCCCGCTCAATAAAAGTGACCACCCACAGTGGCACAGCCCACAACCCCAACCTGTGGTCGGATTAAGGCCACTCAATTGGAAGCCGGACGGACAATGTCCCCGTAACGGTCCGGAGTCGACCGATGTGGCACTGAAACGAATCGCACCGTGGGCTAAACGGTTCGCTTTTACGACCGTTAGTCCTCGCAGGAGTCGCAATCTCCAACGCTGGACAGACGTTTGCACCCTTTGGGCAATCCTGTCCAGACTCCCCTGACACTGAGCCAACTAAACACCAGATACTCAGCACAGAACAACTGGCGGGCAGTCCAGTCAGCAAGAGTGCACCAACACGGAGCTGCACTGGAACCGTGCAAAGCTTCCGCCAATAACAACAACATGGATGACCACGTTGTACGTATAATGATAAGTAATATTAAAATTACTTACCTCTGTAAGCATACAAAAATGCACAAAATTGTACAAAATTGTGTACCCGCACAAAACCACTCGCGGTCACTACCCCACGAACGTACAAACAATTTCAACGGTCCGTTACGCACACGCGCCAGGCAATAACGGTGCCAGCTAAATCGCGTAAACAAATTTCCGCACAAAAGGAAATCGAAAAATAAATTCGCCGTAAAAACAATATGAAAATATCGCAACGATGCGCACGCACGTCTATCCGCGTCGACAGTCAACTAACGAATCACCGTTGCTTTACAGGTCGAAACTATTCTTAATTCACGTCCGCTATCTTCAATGTGATCTGATGACATTTGGTGCATTGACACCTGGTAATTTTTGGTCGCTGATTTTTTGCGTGGCTTGCCTGAGCGCTGAAGACCGTTTCACACCTTGACCGCTACAACACAATCACAGCCATCAAGCAAGGGCTTTAGCATCACTGGTCTGTGGACTATATAAACGAACGAGCTCGTGTAAAGAGGACAACACCTTCTCTTGATCTCACTAAGGGTGCTTTAGTGATCATACATGATGACAATCTGCCACCACCACGTTGGAGATTATTTCGGGTCGAATCAACCGTGCTTGGACGAGATGGCCATGTTAGAGTGGCGAATCTCCGGACTGTCAATGGAACTCTTTGCAGGCCAATACATAAATTAGCTATTCTTCCAATTTCTCGAAAGATAGTTTATTTCAACGGGGGCCGGGATAAAAGTAATACATTGTTATTATAGATCTTTTTTTATCTCATTGCTTGTTAATAACTCAATTTACGTTGCTTACATTTACATACTGTACTCATATTGTACTTACATATTGTACTCATAATTTTCTCTACGTATGTCAATGCTCAAATCTTCTAAAGAGTAATTATGTATATACATATGAACAAATAAAGCATTTGCCAAGCAACCGTGATCAAGAGCACACTGCACTTTTATTGGTTTTACACCCCCGTATATTTTAATGATAAAATAAAGCAAGAAAAACGCTTCTTGCTCCAACACTATCCTCTGTGGCAAGAGGTTTCGACGACAAGCTAAAATCCTGATACCAGAGTTATGGCTAGATGGGTCCGACTGGGACGAACAAGTAAAACCACTTCGTTTTGAAAAGTCGTCCCAGTTCGTGAGAAGGAATACTGTGTCATTATCTGTCATTATCTGGAAAAATCGACTGCTTTCATGCAACATTGGATGATAGTGACATAATTGAGCGACTTGCATCGTTCCCTCATGCCCTTCGAGTCATCGCCTATATGCTAAAGTTCATACACCGACTCAAAAATAAAGTGAAGGGAATTCACCCAGAATCTAACCAATGCGATACATCGACGCACCTAGAACTCCAAAAGGCAAAGGTCGCACTAATCGCCTCCACTCAAGTGCGCTACTTTAGCCGCGATATCTCATTATTAGGAGAATCAAAACCCATTGAAAAAAGGAGGTCAATCTTGGTTCTTAACCGATTCTTGGACACGAAAGGTCTGCTTCGTGCGAACGGTAGGCTTGCCAACCCAAGGCTAACGAGCAACGAACGCCACCCTCCAATTATAGCAGAGAAATCCTCACTTGCCGAAATACTCCTCAATTATATCCACTTACTCATGCTTCACGCTGAACATCGCCCAATGCAGCATATAGTCCGTCAAGAGTTCTATATTCCCCGTCTTAAGCCCCAAATAAAGAAATGCATTTTCATGTGCAAGATCTGCACTATGCACAAGCAGAAGTTGCGAACATAGATTATGGCAGCACTTTTACCGGAACGCTGCAACTTTGCTCTGTCTTTCACAGTTATAGGTGGGCCTTTTCAAATAAAGGCGTCAATGCTAAGTTCCCCCACTCTAATGAAATACTATGTGGCGGCCTTTGTTTGTTTTACGACAAAAGCAGTGTGCCTCAAGCTGTGACAAAGGAGGCTTTTCTCGCGACATTCGCTCGCTTCGTCGGACGACGCGGCTTCCCATCAAGACTAATGAGCGATAGTGGTAAAACCGTCATTGGAGTCCAAACAACCACTAAAAAGGAGTTTGTGGACTTTACAACAAGTGGACAAGTCTCACCAGAGATTGTACAAAGGTATGCTCTCCAAGGTATTAACTGGCAATTTATCCCCCCAAGCGCTCTTCATATGGGTGGTTTATTTGAATCAGTAGTAAAAATCTTTAAATCCCACTTTGAAAAAGTAGGTGGAAACTACAAATTTAATTATGAACAGTTCACCACACTGTTAGTGCGAATTGAAGCCGTTCTCAATTCACGGCCACTCACAACACTCTCGCAAGATTTCTCTGACTTCACAGCCCTGACACCAGGGCATTTTCTCAAAGGAGTACGCATTCTGGCCACACCTGAGCCAGGCGTGGGGTCGCTATCCTTATTAAATCAATGCGAGAGAATAAAAATTCTCCATCACTATTTCAGCCGCCGATGGAAGGAAGAATATATAAAGGACCTTCATAAAAGGTACATCTGGAATAGTCCAGAAAAGGCGCCAAAGCTTGGAGATTGTGTCATCATCCATGATCACTGTCTACCCCCCACCGAATGGCGGCTGGGCCGCATAGAAAAACTACACTACGGTTCCGACGGTCATGTACGAGTCGTCGATCTCCGCACTCAAAGCGGTATATTAATAAGACCGCTCGTGCAAGTATGTTTTCTAACACACATTTACGAAACCGCAACAACGAAAAAACCGCCGATACTACCGTAACGCAATAAAATAACCAAAAAACCCGACGTAATAAACCTGCAAATAAAAAACTCGTTGAAACTAATTCGAAACCTAACGCAATAGTGGATCTACGTGATGAACCTTTCATGCCACATAACGTGGCACAATCGCCGTATACATTTTAATGACACACATATATAACCACATTCCTCCTCCCACACAGATTAAGCCTACGGAAGAAAGCCGTAGCGTTCCAAAATGCCTTAGAAGGAGTGGTCGGTGAAATGGCTGTGATACAGCCCAAAACCCACAACGTCATGATTATTTGTAAGGATTTGGATGAAATAACTTCTCCAGAAGAGATTTGCGAAGCTATGAAAAAAGAGTGTGGAATAGAAAATCTGGGTAAAATAAACGTTAAGAGTATGCGAAAGACCCGAAGTGGTACTCAAATAGCTGTCTTATGCCTGCGCGCCTAGGACGCCAAGACTGCGCTCAAGGTAGGCAAAATAAAGATTGGGTGGGAATACTCCCCCATTCCCCGTTGCTTCAGGAGTTTCCATCTGGGACACATGGCGAATAAATGTTCCAACCCCGTGGACAGGTCGTCTCTTGTGCAACCGGTGGACATGTAGCGAAGTCATGTACTAACAATCCAAACTGCATGCTTTGTACTACGTGCCCCAAATATCTCGAGATGGCGAAATTTTGTTGGGGAAATSAGGATAATACAACTAAACCTAAATCATTAAGCAGCAGCACAAGAGCTACTAAAACCGACGGTATTCGAAAAAAACATTGATGTCGCGTTACTAAGCGAGCAATACTCTCAGCGTTCGGAAAGCAACTGGACCTCAGACATATCTGGCAAGGCTGCAATATGGTCATGTAAAGGACAACCGTTTATGTCTTGCTCCGGAGGTCATAATTTTTTCACATGGGCAAATATACGAGGCATATAATTTGTTAGCTGTTATACTCCTCCCAGTGCCTCAGTTAAAGATTTTGAAGACTTCCTCCTGGAACTTGCTCTAGAAACCAGAGGCAAATCACCAATTATAATCGCAGGCGACTTCAATGCGTGGTCGACCGCTTGGGGTAGTAGCGCACAAACCATCGTGGGCGTTTGATACTTGAATTCCTCGACCAAACGGACCTTACGATCTTGAATAGTGGAACGCAAAATACTTTTCAAAAGGGAAACAAAGGCTCTGTAATCAACCTCATGTTTGCCAACGACGCCCTTAGCAGGCGCATTAAGTGGGCGATGACGGACATATTTAGACGGACATGGCTATTATTGCTGAAGTCTCTTATGCCGGAGGGACGGAACGCCGCAGCAGGAGCACTTGCCAAAAACGAACCTGGAAACAAAACGATTTTGATGCCCAACTTTTCGAGATGGTCTGGAGTTCAGCAAATATACAAGGCGAACACGCCATACACTTGGTTTCCTCAGTGCGAAAAGAACTGGTCACAGCATGCGACGCAACCATGCGTAGGACAGTACATCACAACAACCGGAAGCCAGAGTATTGGAGGAATGAAGAAATAGCTGGACTTAGAAAGCTCTGCCATTCAGCTAGACGCCGTCTGCAACGTAATCAACGGGAAGAAAATGAAAGCAGTCTCAGACAAATATTTAAAAGTCAGAAGAAGCTTCTAAAATCAGCCATTGGCCGCAGTAAAGAGAAGTGTTTTGAAAAACTCTGTGAAGAAGCAAACGAAAACCCCTGGGGAACAGCATACAAAATCTGTATGTATAAATTCAAAAATAAGACACAACAACCCAAAAGCGCATCCTTTATGAGAAATATCGTGGAAACTTTGTTCCCAAAACGCCACACTATTTCTTATCCTAAGTCCAGAACCGAAGTCGTAGAGCCACCACTGCTAGTTGGCGAAGAAGAAATATTGGCCATAATCGGAATAATGAAATGCAGCACAGCCGCCCGGATTAGATGGCATACCCAACAGAGCATTAAAGGAAGCTATGACTTTGAAACCAAAATTATTCGCAGAAATGTTTAATGCATGCTGAAAAGAAGGAATATTTCCCGATCCATGGAAAGTCCAGCGTTTGATTCTTCT
Organism: Bactrocera latifrons; assembly: GCF_001853355.1. Lineage (NCBI taxonomy): Eukaryota > Metazoa > Arthropoda > Insecta > Diptera > Tephritidae > Bactrocera > Bactrocera latifrons. Next base: position 51,928 of record NW_017537318.1, read on the forward strand.
CCCTAAACCAAGAAAGCCTCCGGAGGAACCTTCTACCTCTATGCATGCTTGATCCTATTGGCAAAGTATATAAAAGTATAGTAAGAAACCGCTTGGAGTTAGTAATCCAGAAAGCCGGCGGGTTATCATAAAGACAATACGGCTTTATGAAAAAGAGGTCCCCCATTGACGCATTTTACGATGTCGTTGACACCGCAAACTGTGCAGTAAGTGGCAAGCGATGGAAAGGCGGAACACAAAAATATTGTGCGCTGATCACCCTGGATGTGAAGAATGCCTTCAACTCAGCAAAGTGGGTTAACATAATTAAGGCTCTGTATGACATGCGCGTTCCTCAATATCTTATGGAAATTGTCATTAGTTATTTTAAAAACAGGCGACTTTTATTCGGTACAGATGAAGGCACCAAGAGCTTCTCTATCTCGAGCGGAGTACCGCAAGGCTCGGTACTAGGCCCCCTTTATGGAACATAATGTATGATGGGGTACTAAGGAGACACCAACTGAAAACTATTAGATTAGTTGCATACGCGGACGACCTTATTGTGGTAGCAGTTGCTAAGCACCTCGGTGACCTCCGGAGCAAATGCAACGAGTGCATAAACGGTCTGCGCCAATGGCTCTCCTCAATGAGTTTAGAACTGGCGGAGCAAAAGACTGAAGTCTTCCTCATAAGTACAAGAAAAGTGGAGGAAAGTATTTCTCTCACCATAGGGGAGTGCCAGATTCATTCACAGCCACACCTAAAATATTTGGGAGTAATAGTAGACTCGAGGCTCAAATTTAAGGACCACCTAGAATATACTGCAGGTAAGGCGAACAAAATCGTGAATGCCTTATCAAGAATGATGGCAAATAAAGGCTGCGTGCGTTCCAGCCGGCGTTTTTTACTCGCGAAGGTAATGAGATCGGTTATATTGTATGCGGCTCCAATATGGATCCAGGTGCTAGGCATCAAAGCATATGCCAATAAATCAATACATACAGTGCACAGGCTGTCGGCACTAAGAGTTATCAGTACTTTCCGAACTATTTCAAGCGATGCTGCTGAAGTAATAGCCAGTATGATGCCCATTGACATCCAGGGTGACCTGTACGAGCGAGTGTACAAATTATCAGAGCCATCTATAGGAGCCAAAAGAGAAGAGAGAGTGAAAGGCTTAACGATATGGCAGCATCGGTGGCAAACCTCACTTAAAAGACGGTGAACCTACAGACTAATACCGGACATCCATTCCTGGATCGACAGATGACATGGGGATCTGGATTTCCACTTAACCCAAATAATAAGTCGACATGTATGCTTTAGAATGACAGCTTCTAGTGCTGTGAAGACTCTGAGCATGTTTTCTTTTATTGCCCGCGCTTTTTAAGTGCAAGGGAAAAACTTAAAACTACACTCGGTGGTAGTTTTACGGTGGAAAATTTGACGACATGCATGTGTCAGTCCACTGAGAACTGGTGAGCTGTCAGCGAAGCGGCAGCTTCAATCATGACAAAATTGAGACATATAGACCAGAGTAGGCGTCCGTCAGTCCGTGCCATAGAAGAGACTTAAATGTCTTATCACTCCCACGAAGTAATTCTTAATCAGGTGGTTCCGTGGGTGAGTCTGGAGTTGGGAGTAGGTTAGGTGTAGCGGATTAAAGTCCCGCACTCCGGCTTTTGATGCTTCCCCCTACTTAAAAAAAAAAAAAAAAAAAAAAAAAAAAAAAAAAAAAAAAAAAAAAAAAAAAAAAAAAAAAAAAAAAAAAAAAAACACAGATTACAATGGATGTGGTTACACCAACTGTGCCAACGCCACCGGCGAGGTCAACTATAACCGTGCCGCGCCCTGTGACCACTCCAGCTCCTCGTTACAACATTGTAGCATTTTTCGCAGCATGCAGCCCATGTAGCGGAAAAATGTTTCTCAAGCTCAAGAGCATTGCCTAGACTGCTTGGCAACGGTACACACCACCCAGGAGTGTACATCAATCGCCCTATGCCAGTCGGCACCGAACGCTAGTTGCCCCACCATCATCTAGACCAAGGATTGAAGTATCACCGCGGCGCTGGCAGTATCGTACACCACGCCGCTGATGAGTTAGCTCTCCCTTCTCAACACATGGCACTGAACGACCAAACGACAACACATCACACCAACGCGATCCACATATGAAGACACCACTCATGCGGACATTCCAAATGAAGACACCACCCACTACTACACACGAATATATACATACCACACATGCGGACATCACACCACAACTCTACACTACCAAACAATCAAAACCGACCGCTCCATCGGACGACCTTCCCTTTTTTCGTCGATCTCGCACCCAGCGAACATATAACGCAGCGTCACTTTTATTACATTCCGCACTTCTTACGTCCATATTTTGTGGCAGTGAATAGAACAAAAAACTAAACTGGGTCTTCCTATACAAAACAAATAACTCCAAACTGTGTCCTTCTTTGATTACATATTTTTGCCGATGAAATAACAAGGGCCGAGGTAAGTGGTGGGTAACAGCAATGAAATAATCACAAATTAAATTAAATTGTATTGTAAAATAAAAAAAAGGGATGTTCGCACAATATGCAAAAAGGCTGAAACTCGGAATTAACAGAACACGGCTTTCCGAAAGCGGAGCGCAAAGAGAAGTGACGAACTGGTTTCTCCGCCCCTTTTGTTCCCTTTTAGCTGTGGTGGAAAATGCAGTGGTATTGTAGTTATATGTGATGTGGAGTGTAGGTGGTGTCGAGATGAGTGTGGTGAATGAAGCGTGTTAGTGATGTACATTTTAATGCGGTGAGTGTAGAGTGTTATTGATGCGGAATTACATGTTCTGTGGGACAGGAGACTGAGGCTCATTTAACGACTAATAAATTTGCCAGTCGAAAGACTTCGAGCACTACGGCCCTTTCTTATATGAGGCGTAGATTTTTGTGGTCCGATATACACAACTTTAAAAATACGCGGTCGACCACTCGTAAAAACCTATATTGCAGTTTTCGTTTGATTCACTTCAAAAGCAGTACATTTAGAATTAGTTTCATATTTATCTTCTAATTCATTTCCCATTACTGACCAAGGAGGTTGAAGGTACCTAATAATTGTAAAATATTGAATTATTAAATTAAGAAAATCTATTATGAAACACTTACCTTAATAATGCATTCACAATACCAATCTATTACTTACCTCAATACTTATCATAATCTGTTACAATATTTAACGAAAGTTGAAAATTATTAGGCTTACCCCTTTTTATTATTATTAATACATGTTTACATTACCACTAGGTTAAGCCGTTAGTTTGAAGATTTAGGCTTAACAATTAGATTAAATGAAATAAAGAACTCTCTCTTATGTGAACCGTTGAACCGAACACAAGCTTTTTTCGTTGCTGGAACAATTCATAAGTCATTTCTCGACAAGTAATTGAAGTGTATTTAAATTGCGCATCCCTAATTATTTTTCGTGTCTATATTTTTCAAATACTATATTGCATTTCTAAAGTAAAGAAGAAAACTTCTAAAGTATTACCATCAACTACTAAGAGCGGGTAAGGTTTTTATGGTAAAAAAATGTATTTCTTAAATATGGATTGAGTAACTTTATTCGGACCTTTTGTATGTTATTGAGTATACTTTTGACAATCTATGCAAATTTTTTCATGCAGAAATATTGAAGCATAAGTCGGTAATTGCAATTGTCTCAGAAAATATTTTGCGGTGTTCTTCATAACTCGGTTGGAAATTATCCAAAATAAAAAACAAAGACAAATTAGTCAAATTATAATCAAATATGCCCCCTCTCTGATAATTTGTTTTCAATTACAAATTTTTGGCATGCATTTAAGGTGAAAATTACTCTAGAAATTACCGTCTAAAATTTGGAAACTAAAACACTTAGCTCTTACTTACTTGTTTATATATAAAATTTCTTCAAAATATGTTCTCTATTACACCTGAGCGATATCAAAGTTATCCCAGTAAACAACAACAATGGTTCGCTCGCTTCCGTTCTGCAAATTTCGAAGTTTTGATTTCCATTGATGAAAGTGTTACACTGATGGAAGAATGTCTCTAGCGGAAAAATGACAAAAAGTGGTCGACCAAAATGGTACATATTTGTTTATTTATTTATTATTATAAATAAGAAAAGAATTTAAATTTGTTTAGATATACGAAAATACTTTTTCTACTACCCAATATAATGATTTCCGGTCCTCTGGTTGACTTTCTCAACATCAACTTAGTATATTAATATATATTTGGTCGAGTTATTTATTTATTTATTTATTTATTTACAAGAATATTGAAACTATAACTAAATTACAGAACAATATATAAAGTAGAAGCTATGGCATCGGAGGCCTTAAGCTAATATGAAAGTAGGTACATACATATGTATATACAGTAGTGC
>NW_017537318.1:56823-63429 GCF_001853355.1 Bactrocera latifrons
AGCTGTAGATGGGTAGGTGTGCGATTTTTATAATTTTTTTGTTTTGAATTATGCTGTAGCTAACTTTGGTGTTGATTTTGGAACCGTCCGTGTATAGGAATTCGAAATTACGGAGTTTTTCGATAGTTGCGTAAAATTGCTTTCTAAATACTAGTGGAGGAGTAACGTTTTTTTTGAAATGGGCTAGATTTGTGTTTATTGTTGAGTGATCCAGTTTCCAGTGCGGAGTTTTGGAGTTTTTGTAAGGTTTAAAATTTAATGGGATGTCGAATTGTTTTGCTAATTTTGTGATCCTATTTAGGCAGGATGGAGTTTTATTAATTATTTTTTCAGGATTTTTGGATAGGRGCATGGGAAGAGGGGAGTAATCATTGATTAGGACCGATTTTATAAGTGTAGCTGTAYGAAAATCTCTATTGGTGTTCAACGGTAGGATATTGGCCTCGGAGTTAAGGGATATGATTGGGGTTGTTTTGAARGCGCCAAGGGCTGTGCGTATGCTAGAATTGATGGTTGAATTCAGCTTTCTTGYAGTCGATTTTGGCGCGTATGCGTATAGGTATATGCCGTAGTTGATTTTTGATATAACCAACGYTTTTACTGCTAATAGTAATGACAYTGTGTTGCAATTGTATTTTGTACTTGCGAGGCATTTAATGATGTCGAGTCGTTTTTTAAGTGCAGATACTAGGTAGTCGATGTGACTATTCCATTTGTATCTATTATTAAATATAAGCCCGAGTATTTTTAGGTTGTTAACAGAGCTTATGTTGATGTTGTTGCAGAGGGTGTTAACCTGGCAGTTGTGCTTTTTACATATGTGGATGTGTTTGCATTTTTGTAGTGATAGTTGAGCCCCTGAATATTGGGACCAGTTGGTAATGTCGTTATGTAGGTTACTGAGATCTATCGGGGTGTTTTTTGATCTGTTCATTTTTTTTATAATAATGAAGTCGTCAGCGTATGCCAGGAAGTTTAATTCCTTGTGAAGGGAAATGATATTACTAAGCTTATTGTAAGCAATGAGGAAGAGTATAACAGATAATGGTGATCCCTGTGGGATACCGTTCTGTAGGGGATATTGTTGAGAATAATGTGAATTTATTTTTATTTTGATAGTTCTGTTGGTCAGATAATTCTTTATGTATCGGAAAATTTTTGGACCGATATTCCAGAGTCTAAGTTGGTCTAAAATGGAGTGTAATCCCACTTTGTCAAAGGCTTTGGAGAAGTCTAGAGAGACGATTGATAGGTGTTTTTTGGCGGATAGGGATTGAGTGATTTGAAAGTCTAGATATACTAGAAAATCAGACACTGATTTTCCCTTCCTGAACCCCATCTGATGACTATGTATGAGWTTRTCTGTGGTGACAAACCACCATAATCTATTGGCGATGATCTTGTCTAGTACTTTTGAGCAGCATGGATTGAGAGAAATAGGTCGGTACGATTTAATTAAGGTTTTATCGAGATCTGGTTTTAGTATAGGGATTACCATACTATTTTTGTATATCTGCGGTAAGTATTGATTGAATATATTGTTGAACAGATCAAGGAGTCGGTGTTTTACGGTTTTTGGTAGGTGTTGTAACATTTGGTAGGATATACGGTCAAGACCGGGAGTTTTGCCTTTGAGTCTATTTAGTGCGATTTCTAACTCCAAATAACTGATTTTGTCTTCGATAAAGGAAGCAGATTTGCTGGGTATTAGGGTGTATGTCCCTTTGAGGGTGTCTTGTTTACATTGTTGAAATGTTGACGATAAGTTACGGTCTTGTGCTTCTTTCGACCAAGATTGTGCGAATATATTAGCAATTTCCGCTTTTTCTGTAGTTGTATTTCCATTTAAGAGTTGGGTATCGATACAATGAATTGACGATCTGGGTTTTAGTCTGCAGAAGGAGCGAATGGTTGCCCATACTTTTCCTGGTTGTGTGTGCGGATTAATACTTGAAGAGAATTGACTAATAGACTCTGCTTTTGATAGCTTTATGTTTCGCCTGAATTGTGCTTGAGCCTTTTTATATTGAATTATATTTTCATCCGAGATGTTTCTTTTTAATTTATTCCAATGGTGATTTTTTAGTATTTTTAGTTCTTGTAGTGTGCTGTTCCACCACGGGACTGTATATTTTCTTTTGCTAGATGTTTGGGGTATGGATTCAWTGGCAGCTTGAAGTAAGATCCTGTGGATGTTTGCAGTTTCTTTGTTAATATTTGTGCTAACCGGTCTATTGTTGCTAAAATTGCTTGCTAGGAGTTGAATCTGGGTCCAGTTTGCTTTATTTAGATTGAATTTGGGGCGGTTTGGGACTACTTCAGTGTTATTGTCAGAGAAGAGAGTAATTATTATAGGAAAATGGTCACTGCTGAAGAGCTGCGATTTCGTTTTCCATTGGCTTTGAATGGCGATGATTGGGGATGCGATTGATAGGTCAATGTGAGTGAATGTGTGGTGGGTGGAGTAGTGGGTGGGCGAACCGTCGTTTAGAAGTGTTAGTAAGGATTGTGTTATGAATTTGAATATCGTTCTCTCCTTTTTATTATTGTTTTTGGCGCCCCAACTAGTGTGATGGGCATTGAGGTCACCCGTAATTAATACAGGTAATCTGGATTGTGGAACTATGTTTTCTAAGTTATTGTAAGTAAGTGGTGTATTGGGTGGAATGTACGTGGAGCTGATTATGAATTTCATCTTAGATTGGATGATAACGTTCGTAACGTCAAAGTTATTTACTGTAGAATTGATATGTTTATGTTGCAAAGAGTTGTGAATAAGTAGTGCGGAGCCACCGAACGCGTTTCGTGTAGATCCGGAGGTATATAAATGGTAGTTGATAGGTATAGGTAAATTTTGGTCGTTTTGTATGTGTGTTTCTTGGAGAGAAACTATTTTCGGAGTATGTGATTTTAACAATAGTTGTAAGTCTATGTAGTTATTTGTGTACCCTTTTATATTCCATTGGAGTATAACAAGTGACATGTTAGTGTATTGTATTAAATACTTAAATGAATGTAATAAATATTCAGGTTAGTAAGATAATTAATAATACCATAATATATAGAAAAGAAAAAGAAGAAATATGTTGTTGTGAGGCCTTTTACTCTTCCATAGTGAGACTGTCAAAGCCATCACTATCATCTGTGTTGAAGTTGTTGTTTTCTTGTTTGTGATTGACCTTTTTTAGTTTGTTTTTGACTATTTGTTCCTTAGCTTTAGCTTTTAGTTGCTTGATCATGCGATTTGATGTTGCTTTAGGGAATATTTTGATTTTCGTTTCTGTCAGTTGTTGTGATTCGTACTGTTTATTTGTTGTTGACGGGCGAACTAACGACGTATTAGTGTTGTCGTTTCCTTGGCTGATGCATTGCCTTGTATGTATGAGATTCGTGCTGATCTTGCTGCGAGCCATTGTTGGAGCGTCGGTGGGTTGCGTCGAAGAGCGTTGAGTTGCTGCTAAGATCTCGTCGCTTGAGCTGTACACTGTTGGTGTTCGTAGAGTACTGGCAAATGTACTAGATTGATGATGTTGTTGTTTGTATATAGTGTGGGCAGTTTTGTGGTCCACTTTTTGAAGTGTTTTAATAGCTTGAATTTCCTTTTGTTTAATGAATATAGGGCAGCTTCTAAAGTAAGGTGAGTGGTCGGTGTAGTTGGTGTTGTTTTCTCTGCAGTTATGGCAGGCGGACGGGTAGTGACACTTTTCAACAAGGTCTGATGATGTATGAAACGTTTGCGAGCAATTTGAGCATAATTTTTGGTTTTTGCAGTATTTTGTGAGGTGTCCGTAGCGGTGACAATTTTTGCATCGTAGAGGCAGGGGTATGTAAGGTCGGATGCTTACTTTTTCGTAACCGATAGAGATTGTGTCAGGTAATGAGAGCGTTGAAAAGGTAATAATTATTAAACCGGTTTCCACAAGTGTTAAGTCATTATTGTTTTCTTTACGCATAATTTTTCGCACTTCACTTACACTTTGATCTTTAAGTTCATCTAAGATTTCGTTTTCGGGTATTCCACGAAGGTCGTTGCAGTAGACAACGCCTTTGGTGAAATTCAGATTAGAGTGCATTATTGTTTTTACTTGTATGTAAGGGGATAAATTTTTTAGTTTTTCAAGTTTCTGAGCTTGTGTATGGTTCTTTGTTTTTATGAGGATATCGCCACCTCTGATTTTTTTGCACACGTCGACTTGCCCGCATGTACCGTCGATCACTTTTTTGATAAGGAATGGGGACATTTTAGTTAAGGTTTCGTCACTATTTATTCTTTTCATCACTAAAAATTTAGGTCCAGGAGATTTTATTTCTGTAATTTTTAGACATGATTGGGGGAGGAGCGGCGGAATCCCGTCCACGTCGGGTGGTTCGCTCATTGCTTAGTCTTGGTTTTACACCAGAGCGCGATGAGAGTATAAATCACTAAATTCAACTTTTGTCACTTATTTCAAGTTTACGCTTAGACGGTTGATTAACGAACTTACTCGCCTGAGAGCTGTAGTCGAACTGTGGTCGAGTTAATATCACATATTTTATTTGAAGATGTTTTTTTAGATATAATTTTAGCTGACGTGAGCTCAAATATACCAAGAACACTAGGTCTAAGTTTATGTGTGATTATAAGATACCAAATGTAATTGTAATTTATTCAAGGTTTCAACGAATAAAGAATGTTAATACCGAAAATATCGGTCGATTTGTGATAATATGTATCTTAATAAAGTCAATGAGTATCTTTCTTTGTATCAATGTGCTCTGGTGTCATAAAGGACTGAAAACGGACTAATATACATATTACATAAAGATCCACATTAAGATGCGATAAAAGAGAAACTATGACTCCGTCTGTTTAAAAGCTGCAATGAATTATTTCAGTTTTGCGACGCAATTTAATATGATGTTTTTGAAGTAACTTTTTACATTAATAAAAATACATTTTAAGTACCTACTTAGCACTCTTGCACTTGTCCAAAGAAAAGTTCCTATCAATGAACAACCATTTCTCTTGGACCAGATAACCAGAAGAGTTGGGCGCATTGCAAGTGTTGATCTACCTTAAACAAAAAGGATTACAAAGCTTTCAAAACGTCAAAAGTATCAGCTAGAACACGTGACCATTCAGATCAGAAAGACTCTCATACAGACGACAACAATGTAGGTGCGTCGCACATGGATTCTTCCAAAAACGCCGCTGATGATGAATTTTCTCTTCCATCCTATAAGACCAAACAAAACACACTAGTATTAGAACACACTGCTTTAGCTCTGGATGCCAAAAAAGCAGGTTTGATAACAGAGGATCAGGCTAGCTTTATCACTGACAAATGCAAGATTAGTCGGGCAAAAAAAAGTGTTGGAGTTAAGCTCCAAAACACCGAAAGTATTGGCTCTGTATATGGGCTGTATTTTGACGGCCGCAAAGACAATACACTTACCAAGTCAGCGAAGGTGAAAAGTACTACCGCGACACTGTCAAAGGGGAACATATTTCTCTTATAGCGGAACCTGGTTGTAATTACTTTTAGCCACGTCACCTCTCCTTCCGGGTCAGCTGAGGATGAGACGCAAGCTATATGGCAACATTTATAAGATAATTCAGTTGATGTGGAAAATCTAGAAGTTGTCGGTGCTGATGGCACCAACACGAACACAGGTTGGAAAGGTGGAATCATCCGGAAACTAGAAGAAAGAATAGGTAGGCCGTAATGGTGGCTTGTTTGTCTTCTACATTTCAACGAACTTCCATTTCGTGATCTTTTCGAACACACAGATGGTGTCTCAAAGAGTCCAAATACATTCTCTGGCGACATGGATAAACTGCTCCCTGATTGTGAGAAGTTGCCTGTTGTCAAATTTGAAAGTTTTCCATACTCCCAATTACCTTCTGAGGTTATTAATCCGACCCAAGCTTATCTCTATAAAATATCAGAAGCTGTTATTTCCGGTCAATGTTCCGCAGATTTAGCGTCCATGCATCCAGGTAACATGTGCAAATCTCGCTGACTCACCTGTGCAAATAGAATTCTGAGATTATACATTTTTACTGACAAACCAACAAAGGAAATACAGATTTTGGTCAAGTACATACTTACAGTTTACTCACCTTTGTGGTTCTCAATAAGATTCAATAGKTCAATCAAAGATGGCTCGCGCCATCTCTATGCTGCAATTCAAAGGTCGAGAGACTTACCTGCTAAACTGCGCAAGGTTGTCGATTCATCCATTCAACAGAATGCTTTCTTTGCTCTTCTAGAAAAGATTCTACTTAGTATGATGACTGGCGAACGGACAGAAGTCAGAAAGTTGGCCCTTGGCAGTCTTCTGGAAGCCAGAGAAGCAGAGTCTGACACTGTAAATGGAAGGGTTAGATGTAATAAAGTGCCAAGGTGCCAAAGCTGAATTTCAAAGCTAATAATTTTAAACGAAGAACTCATAAAAGGGCTGTCGGGTGACACTGCAGAGGTATRGAAATTTAGTGAATTCCCCTCTCACACCGTGGCAGTCGAGAGAACCGTCAAACTGGTGACAGAGGCATCTTCTAAAGTTATTGGCCTCCAATCTCGGGATCGTTTTGTATGCTCTACACTGAAATCTAGGCAACAAGTG
>NW_017537318.1:64366-66386 GCF_001853355.1 Bactrocera latifrons
TGGTTGGTTGGGTTGGGCTTGGGAGGAACCCGAAGAGCAGCCACCTCCACGCGGTGGGTTCTGGGTGACCAATACAGGTTAGCTGAGAGCTGCAACAATTTTCGCCTTGCGCTGTGGCGCGCCGCATTTTCGCTCGTATCTCGGGGACGGTTCGTCCTACAGCCATGATCACATATACCATTTCGGTAGCAAATGACGTGACAAATAACTTTTGTTTTATACATTTTGCCATGAGATGCGTACATCAAGCGCTAGGTAGACAATTTCACRATTTTAGGCGAATTTCCGAAATTTCAAGGCCGGAGTTGGGGTTGAAGATGCAATCCGATCTMAAAACAAAAAGTTGCATTGGAATCAGGAAGTACTAAGGCAACTTTTCCGCACGATGAGAAATCCCGAATCGAAAAAAGTCCGGAATCGACCTACCCTATTATACGTCCCACAAAGATTATGAAAGCTTTGCGATTATAAGTGAATACTCCTCTGTATCGTAAGCAAAATATAAGCATTCGAGAGAACTGGGAGAGAACTGTTCTACCATTTTAAATTAGAATTCATGCAAATTAAAAATAATACCTCCATTTGATGTTAAATATATTTATAATATTAAATATATTAAACGAAAACTTTGCTTCGGCCGTTGAATCTCAGTGCATTGAGCTTTTGGTCATTCTCTCTTAAACTGTTGACTCTAATGATATTTCGGAATAGGAAGTCAAAACTTTAACAACTCAAGATAGGCATCGCCTAATTCTGTGAGATGCAGTTACTTGTGCAAGATATTTTGTATAACCTTAGAATTAATGTAAAAAGGTCCAAAAATAATAATACCCCTCGACGTTCGCAGCGCTCGGAGTGCACACCTGGAACTGGAATAGCGCTGTTCTCAAAAAACCCTTTTTTGAACTGGCGGACATGATTCCGGTCGACCTACTCAACCAATTTGCTTAATTTTTTTTAAACGATCACAAAGCGTCTGCTATCGTCCTTACTAGGTTCATAATTTTTATAATTTTTTGACGACGTTATGACAAAATTTATGTAAAAAAGGACAAATTACAAAAAAAAATGTTATTTACTTTTTTATTTATAAATTCGACGATAATTCACGTACTTTTTGCGAATAAATTGGGTTTTTGTGTTTCATATGATCCAAACATGAGGATTCACTCAGCCATTTTTTCGATTTTCCCAGATGTCATCAAAAATTCCGAAAAAAATTTGTTTATGCACTCCAAGATATATCTCATGATATGCGAAAAAAAGTTATATTGTAGAATACAAATTTCTATGAAAAAAATGTCGAAAAAACAAGCCTAATTACGCTAATGACCCCTCAAGTTTTTCAAAGATAGCATTTTGCTTGAAACTTTTACTGGAGAGAGGAGTTTCAACCAAGAGGTTTCTCGCATGCACATGGCCTGTATTGGCTTAATAATGCTCCCAGGATCTGCCTTTAAGATCCTTAGACGTTAAAGTTCCACAATTTTATATGCAATTCACTTTTTTTTTGTTTCGTATGTACATGTAGTTACATAGTTCTTTTGTGTCGAAATTTCGGAGATGCCATCGACAATATAAAAACGGTATTTACTAAATATTTTATAATAATTTTTTTTTATTGAGTAAATATGTTATACTAGCTTTTACCCGCGACTTCGTCCGCATAAGTTTTTTCTCCCGGCTGTAAGTCCCCCTGCAACCATGTCCCACTATCGTGCTCCGGTCCTCAACTTCACATTAAAATTTCTTCAAAAACAACCTAAGCACATAATGGATAGATCCGAATGTTTCCTTAGTAAATAATGTAAATCGGTTTAAAATACTACTAACTATCTACCTGTCAACCCCCGATGTTAGACAGTGCKACATCCGCAACATCGTCTGCATAGGAAGTACTAACTTAATGTAAGTAGTATAATAATGTAGGAAGCTAAAAATAAGAGACCTTATTACTGTAGAACATTTTTGTAAACTATGTTCTTTGTTTTTTCCTCTCTGGCTAACACATGGAGATTCT